>NW_015622505.1:1472114-1768340 GCF_000836275.1 Exophiala mesophila | reverse complement strand
AGGAGGGAAGGCCCCAGGGGGTAGTCGAAGAGACAAAGGAGGGAAGGCCCCAGGGGGTAGTCGAAGAGACAAAGGAGGGAAGGCCCCAGGGGGTAGTCGAAGAGACAAAGGTCTAAAGAAGAAAGAAGAAAATAGATGACGAACAAGGACGACGCGTTGAGGAACGAAACTCTACAATTGATTGGCCTTCGCCTTTGCTCGCGTGCGCCTAGTTAGCAGTAGCTCGTTCTTCTGAGTGGCTACTGGAAAAAGATGAATGATACCCGTAACACTCATATCTGTTAAACATTCTCTCTCGTTTTCCAATAGGATCTCTTCTTGTCTCGGCCCATGTCTCCCAGGTGTCCTCCACATCTTGTTGATTGTGGTCCAATCGGTCGTGTTGACGAGGATGGAACCACATGGGATCAAGATCTGCATTCTTCATGTTAAACTCATCCCTGACGGTCACATCGTTTCATGTCATGTAGCGTGGCAGCCAGGGATTCCCCATGCGACTTTGTTCCTTGCATGATATTTCACGGTTCGGAAGTCTACTGTTGAAACTCCCCTGTCGATCGTGAAGAACAACAGTGGATGCCTAGATGATTATGTGATCGTTTCTACTAGGACCTCAGGACTTGGGACTGTTGGCTCAGTAGTCTCTGATCCAAAAGCTTGAGTGGTCGATCAACTTTCATTTCTTCCCACGTCCAGGTCAATTTCATCAGAGGAAGAAATGGACACTTTGGCTGTATATCCACAGAAGGATGGATGCTTAGATATGATCATAGGAGGTAACTTTTCTCTTTTATTATGCACTCTATGTACAACCTCCCCCTCTCTATTACCACTCCACGACTCTATCATGTCGGCATTTTGGAGGTAATTTCACTTCTGTAGCTGGGTAATTATGAATGGTCACTCGGACTCTCATGCTATGATATAGCCTTTAACTCTAGTAGTGAGGCACAGCGGCAATGGCCTCGACCTCGATGGAGAAGTTACCCGGCAGCTGAGCGACCTCGATGGCGGTTCTGGCGGGCTTTGGGTCGGGCAACAACTCAGCATAGACCTCGTTCATCGCGCTATAGTCGCTCATGTTAGCGAGGTAGACGGTGGTCTTGAGAACGTATTCCCAGGACGTGCCGGCCTCCTCGAGAATCGCGGCGATGTTGGCAATGACTTGTGCCTAAAAAATAAAACTTAGAGGACGACCTCGATAGTGATTGCGTTGTCATGAGTCACTTACCGTTTCGTTGCGGATTCCTCCTTCGACAATGCTGCCGTTGAGACTGGGCACCACACCAGCAGTGTAGACGAGACCTCTTGCGGTGGCACCTCCGGCTATGAGTAGAGAAGAGAATGTGTTAGCAGGGCTTTTCTTGGGCATGGTTTGGTTCTGTCAATGCAAACTTACAAAGGATTCGGCTCTGGGATCCGAGGTATGTGACGGGCGTGGTGGCATTTCTCTTCTCGAGCTCCATGTCAACTGGCTTTGCGGCAACCAGGCCGATCATGGCGACGACCGCCGTTAAGGCATGTGTGAATTGCATCTTGTGTGGTGAACAACGAATTGTCTGATATTGAATGGAGATGCAGCGAACGTGAGGACCCAAATTACTGATACCGGGTTTCCAAGCTGGAGCAATTGATCAAGTCGACCTAACGGCGAAGTCCACAGGCCAGATTTTATAGCTCAATCTACCCTGAAGACATCTTGGGAAGCTTTTGGGTACCAAGAAACTCAAGGTGACCTACAACAATGTCTCCGGCGTTTTGTCATCGATCAAGTCATGAGTCGTTTCGTTTACGCACAAGATTTCGTTATCTTTCATGTCGACCCTGGCTATTGCCTAGATTCGGGCGGGGGCAACTTCAATAGTTGGATGTTCTCTGATCGTCCATCTGTTCCCTAGAGTTCTGTAGCCAAGGATCCGGTGGGATTTGTGGCGAGGTGAATATGAAATAAGGAACCTTGTGCTGAGAGTTCAACCTGATCGATCGGGTCGATGGAGTGACGTAGCTTACAAATGTGGCTATAGAACGATGGCAAAGTCGTTGATGGAGCTCGCGTGAGGCGCATGCTTGGTGAACGATGCAAGCAATATGGATAGAGTTCTCCACAGATAAGAAACATCAATTCTCCAATTAGATAGGCAACTTGTTAGGCAGGAATCCATATGCAAGGGCGTAAAAAGGGTCTCACGCCTTTCCAGTGGAGTATGTGGGGTGTTCTTGGATTCACTGTCGAGAGGTTTAGTTGTCTTGGCTTCTTGGAAGTTCGGAGGCTTGCGGCAGAGATATCTTTCTCTACCTGCAGCGACAACAGTCGTCCAAGCACTCCAGATAACGGCAGATGCGAGTGGCTTGCCGCCATCTCGATTAAAATGGCATTTCTGTAGACACCATTGGTGGCCACCGGAATGTCCCAGATGTGTGTTGTGATCTAGCGAATGACCCCAGATTTCTTTCTAGGTGGAGATCTGGGGTAGATTAAGACTGCAAGATTGTGTCAGCCTTTCAGGGAATGGGTCGTTTATCATGGTAAAGCCGGAAGATCAGAAGGGTATCGCTGATCTATCTCGCGACCTGAGATGATGGTATCCTCGACCGAGGTTCGGTGAGAAATGGATCTCAATGGATCCCTCTTCGCATTTTTGCGTATTCCGGAATGCAGGTGAGGTAGGATGCCTGAAGTGCAACCGGGATGTAACCTTGCTAACCAAGACAGCCAAGATGTACGTATATGGGGGGATCCGCGTCCTTGGTATGTAGAGATTCTTGGACGGAGAGGCACGATAAAAATGGAGTCACTGCAAGTATCATGAAGATGGCTGATTCAGGAAGGTGACAAAGTCAAGTGTTCTCGTCGAAGCACATTACTGCCTCGACCGCTGGGAGATCGCCGGGATAGAATGCTTGGAAACGAAGAAGCGGGAATGCATTTTGTGCGTTATCGTGCATAAAGATAAGGAACTATGCCATTGATGTCAACAATATATGGATCCCCCCCACTTGTGCGCGAGGCTGGAACCCCATAACCGCTCTTGTCCGGTCTTGGCATTATGGCTTGTCAAGCTAGCGGTATATGCATTTTGTCATGTCGATCAGCACACTCATTGGATTGAACATGCTCAGTCCTCGTGACAGTACACGTGGTATACGAAGCATTGCAGCCCATGTGGAGATAACTGGTGCCTGTACCTGAGGCATGGTCATTCGACCTGGTTCGTACCGGATCCTGATAAGAGGAATTCTTGACCATGGGATTGGTGTAAGCGCGCCAGAACGGGCAAATCGATACAACGCTCGATACCGCGTATTGCGCCGCGATACGACGGCCAACTACCTCGGGCCGGCCATTTCTTGTGAGCCGTCTAGCAGGCGGGAAGATAGGCTCGCGAAAACGACGGCTCAAGCAGCAAATATGTGCAAGATAAGTCCTGGTAGATACCATTAGTCGTCAAAACCTTGATGTGGAGCAAAGAGCGGCAAATGGATTGAGTACAGCGTATATATCTTTGAGAGGCTTCCTGAGACTGCCGGGGTTTCGTGCTTCAGGCTCTTTCAACTCAATTCGTAGAGCCCCTGCTGGTCTTGCATCGCCAAATTTTAGCCATGAGAAGTTTCCTCTCAATAGCAGGAGCAAGTCTGCTCCTGAGCCAACTGGGGAGTGCATCACCTGTGATCAATGTGCCCGAAACTGTAAGGTTCAAAGGTCCTTTCAGGGCAGAATCGGATTCGGTGCACAACATTCATATCGAATTCTCGGACAATTTGTTTGAAGGAGAGCTCCGTCTCGTTCATGGAGACTGCGACTTAAAGGAGTTCCATCACGGCCATCATGAGGTGGGAGTCACCTTCGTTAAGCGGGAAGCTCATCCGGATCGATTCGTATGGATCGTACCTAATGATGCCATCCACAATGGATGCCTGCATGCCTTCTCAGGTACAACACTGATCGGGCGATCTGACCCCATTGGTATGGCCAAGCCCCTTCGGAAGAGACAAACCATCTCCGATGTTGCTGATGTGGATGGCCCTTGGTTCGATGGTGTTGCTTTCATGGAGTCCAGGAACATCTCCGCAACAGTCGCAGCCGAAGCCAAGAGTAAAAGCGTCGCCATCATCGGTGCTGGAATGTCGGGTCTGTTTACAAGTCTTCTGTTGCAGTCAGTAGGCATGGAGAACTGGCATATTATGGAATCCACCGACCACGTAGGTGGCCGCGTTCGAACCAAATACCTGAATGACACCGCTCCAGAGGACTATCAGTATCAGGAGATGGGACCCATGCGATTTCCCGTCTCCGTTCGGTATACTGACACCAATGAGACTCTGGATATCCAAGACCACAAGATGGTGTTCCAGCTCGCAGACGTGCTCAACGCAATGAACGGGGGCAACGAGTCCGAGCTGGCTGTGAACTTTATTCCCTGGATCCAGTCATCTCCCAATGTTCCAGCCAACTCGCGAGGATTCCGTCTGCCTGATGGACGTATTCCTAGCTCAGCACAAATTCGCGCCAATTCCTCTTTGGCCAACCCTGCACCTCAAGCATTAGATGTTGATGCCGCCGCAGAGGCGAGAGAAGACTTCTCAGATTTTGTCAACATCACATCAGATAAGCTGCGAGCTGCTGGAGCGAACGTTTACCAAGCACATAAACAAGCGATCGAAGATGGACTCTTCCACTGGTCAGAGGCCAACTACTACCGATATCAGCTCGGATTGGATGCCAATCTGACCGACTTCCTAGCAGGTGCAGGTATCTCGCCCCTTTGGGGCTCCATCTATGATGGTGTGTACTTTTCTGCCTCGACATGGAGAACCATCGACAAGGGACTGTCTGCACTTCCACGGGCTTTTGTGCCACACATTGCCGGCAAGACCACATTCGAAAGAAAGGTCGATGGGCTAAAGTGGAATGAGGAGACTGGGAAGATTGCTGTCAACTGGAGAGATGATCCATTTGCCCAAGTTCCAGAATCTGAAGAGTATGATTACGCCGTTGTAGCAGTACCTTTCTCCAAGGTCCGTACCTGGCGATTGCCAACATACTCCTCACTCCTCACCCGTGCCATCACTACCATGAACTACCAGCAATCATGCAAAGTGGCGTTGCATTACAAGACTCGATTCTGGGAGCACCTTGACCCACCTATCATTGGAGGATGTGGTGGCACTGACATTTATGGAATTGGCTCGGTGTGCTATCCCGCATATCAAATCAACTCGACGGGACCTGGCGTTTTGCTCGCCTCATACGCATCTGGACAACCGGCACGATCTGTAGCAGCTCTGTCCGACGAAGACCACGTCGCCCTCGTGCAAAGAGCCATGGTCGAGGCCCACGGACAAGTGGCAGCGGAAGAATTCACCGGCATTTATGACCGACAATGCTGGGAGGTGGATGAACACCAGGCCGGTGCATGGGCTGCCCCGTACTTGGGACAACAGGAATTGTACTTGCCTGCATACTATGAAACCGAGTACAACAGCATCTTTGTTGGCGAGCACACAAGTTACACACACGCCTGGATCTTCTCGGCTCTTGACTCAGCAGTCAGAGGTACGACACAGCTTCTGTTGGAGCTTGGGTTGGTCGATGAAGCCAAAGAGATCATCGACACTTGGATGGCGAGATGGATTACCGTGTAGATGGGGTAGATCTCTAGCTCATGGCTGCCATGAATGGGAGAAAACAGAATATACCTGGGCAGTCAAAAGTGAGATAGGAAGTAATAATCAGCATTAAAAAGTATTAATGGATGAGCTTCGAAGGAGTTACGTCGGATGACGCGTGATTTGTAGACGAAGCACGCGAAAGACGTTACCATCACATGGTCTTATCGATAAGAAATGGACTGCCGCGCCCGGTCGGGTTTCGCGCCATATCCGCTGCCTTTCACGTCTGTGAAGCGAGCGGTTCACTGTTCACGAGGCAACTGCTGTTGATGGGGGCTAGCCGGGCATGTGGCGACCATTTGGCCATACCACCTCACACAGCCTTCTTGGGTTGAACAGATGAGTTCCACAACTCCGTGATGGCCTTCCAGTACCTCTCTGGGTCCTCGATCGCGTGCCTGATGTGACCGCTGGTCTGGAAGTTGATAGTCTCGACAGACCAGCCCTTTGAAGCGCTCTCAGCAGCATGCTCCCTGACTTCATTCGCCCCGATCAAAGCGTCGGCTTCGGAGTAGAGGTACAGTCGCTTCGACTGTGGGTTGATGAGCTTCTCGTCGTTCAAATCCGCCCTCGCCTTGGTCGCCGCATTCGCCGTGCCAAAAAGCGAAGGCAGGCCAAGTTGGACAGCCACCACGAGTCCAAGCAAAACTAGTGCAGGCCAGCGTATCAAGATGTTCGAAGGGAGCCCGACTGCAAAGGCACTGACCCATCTGCCGAATTCCTTGGTGAATTTATCCCCGCCCGGTACAGAGTCAAACACGACCAGACGAGCAGGGAGGGCCGTCCCTGAGAGCTGGCGGTAGGCTTTACTGATGACTCCCAAGCTCATGCCACCTCCGTTTGAGAAGGCGTGGATCAGCAGGCTTGATACTTCTGCCTGAGCGTCGAGGAGAAGTGCCTTTGCTGGAGCGTCTGCTCGTTGCTTTCGTTTCTTGGACGAAAGGAGTATCCTGAAGCCAGGAGTGTCTGTGGGCGTGCTGGAGATCAGTACAATGCGAGCATCTGGGTATAGAGTGTTGTATTTTGTGGTGTATCTGCTCAGATTTCGGGCGGTGCCGCCCATCCACCCACAGATGAGGATGGTCGTGGGACCTGCGTTGGCTGGCGTAGCCGCGTCAGGCGAAGGCTCGTATATTGCTGTCGTGTCGGACAGCCGCTGAAAGACAATGGGTTCTGTAGGCATGATGCCGTGAGACTTTTGGCGATTGAGAAGCTGCTGGTGGCTACTTGTCTAGAAAAGTGTGGAATTTACTCGCTAATATGCCTTGAAGGTCAGAATGGCCAGATGTGACTGTGTGAACACACACATTGTTGCCAGAAACTAGCCTCTTCTCAATGTACCCCATGCTGCAGGGTTAAGGAAATGCAGATTTTGACGCCTTACGAGAGTGTCATCTTCGTATCTCGTACCCGTAGCTGTGGTGTTACCCATGTCGTCGCATGAAGACGCCGTAGGCAAGCCTCGGCTTGGATTCGGTGAAAGAGTTGCTCCGTGTCGGGCTCTGGGTTTGTCCGCATTCTGGTAATGGTGCTGACGCTCGGTACCTCGCCAGTCGCTCTATTTCAATCTAGAGTGCCCTTCGGCCTCACCAAGGCGTTTTGGAATGCACGTTGCAAATTGACCGAGATGGAGTGAATGGTGGTCTAACCTAGTTAGTCTTCGGCCTGACTAACGCCGAACTCGACTAACATCCTCGGACCGAAATCCTCGACTTTCTCTGTCCTGCACCTCAGCTCTCCAACTCTCTCAATATACCCTGACATGGCTCACAAAGAAGTGTGATGACACCAACGACTGAGGGACCGCCTCGCCCCGAGGAGGGACGACGCAATCGCAGGCCGAAAGCTTGTCGCACTTGTCGGGCAAGAAAAGTGCGCTGCGACTATGGACAGCCTTGTAGTACATGCGTGCGGCGCCATCATCCGCAGTTTTGCAGCTACGACAAGGCACCCGCTGCCGTCCAAGAGCCATTGTACCCTATCCTCGAGCGCCCAGCCTGCCGGAGCTCCTCTAATAGTCTCGAGGGTCCTGACCCAGGCCTGCCGACGCCGGCGCAGAGCGGCACTAATGACGCGGAAGGTCCGTCTAATACTGCGCCAGATGACCTGCTCGCCATACTCGACCACATGGCCGTTGGTGCAATGGCGAGCTGCGAGACGGACACCGTCACTGGCCAAGTGACCTTTGTCGGCCGCCGTGCACACGCTACCTTCTTCCGCACGCTCCTGTCGTATCTCCCCGAGCAGTCAATTCCTCCTTCAGCTTCGGTCGAGGCCATCTTTGGTCTGACCAATCGTTCAGTCTCGCAGCCTTTTGTGTCGCTCTGGAACACCACCGCCCGCGTCACCATCGGAGACATTCTGCACTCTTTGCCCTCGCCCGAGGCTTGTTTGCGGTATTATCGCGCCTACCAGCAGACCTGTCATCCATTCTTCCCTGTGATTCCAGACATTGGAGCATTCGAGCGCAACCTTTGCATCGTGCTCGAGCGGCTCGTAGCAAAAGCAGACGAACCGTCGTCTTCTCCGACACAGACAGAGCTGGCCGCTCATCTACCGCGTGCTGAGCTGGTCGGGTATGCCTTGCTCTTTGCAGCCCTTGCGGCAGGCTGCCAAAGCTGCCTTGCTGCCGAAGGCGATCACCAGCTCGCTCTTTACACCCGCGTGTTCGTGGCCTGCTCCTTCGATTGTCTAGGCCTCGCCAACTTGTACGTCAGTCCTTCTTCAGAGACGATCCAGGCCCTCTTGATTCTCGCCAGTGTCAATTGCAACGACGGCAATCCCGGCGTCACCATGAGCATGCTCGGCATGGCTGTCCAGCAAGCACAGGGTTTGGGCATGCATACAAGGCGCGAATGCGCTTGCAGCTCACCCACCTGCGAGTGTCTCGAGACCTTGCACCCTTTGTGGAGAGCCATTCTGATTCTGGATAGTAGACTGTCAATGATCTACGATCGTGTCCCGGTGACCTCCTTTCCGGACGGCCACAGCCGCCTACAGTCCCTCATTCGCGCTCAACGCCTTGAGTTCTGGGATTGCCTATTTGACTTGTACTGCCTACAAATCCAATGGCAGTCGCTCGGGGGCCACGACAACCGTGTATTGACTCCAGGGGACGTCGTGGACTCGTACTTGGAGCATATCGCTCAATTGGGGCAAATTGCACGCAGCGACAAGTCAACTCTGTGCCGTCCCAGTTCAGTGCAGGCGACCATTGAGCAACTTGTCTTCACCATGCACCTGGACTTCTTTGCGGGTACACTGCATCTTCAAGCTGCCGTAGCAGTGACGCGTTCAACTGAGGGACGACGGCACCACTTTCGCGACATGGTTTCGAAATTTTGCTCGGTCACCAGCGCCTATCTCAAGCTCCGGCAGCTTTCACCCATTTCCAAACTGTCCTGGGAGATCATTCGCGCTTTCAAGGCGTCTTCAATACTCATTGCGGCGTTTGAGGTCATTCTACATGATATTTTGTCCGGTCGCCTTCTCCGACAGTTGGCAGAATTGATGTCTGCGAGCTCGAATCTCCGTTCATGGAGAGATGAGCCGGTGCCGTCGTCTTGTTTGGCGGGCGTCGAGACACTGGGTCGTTTGCTCCGAATTCAATATGGTGTGCCTATCGCGGTGGATATGGGAGTGGATTCAGGCACGCTAACGGCACCAATGACTTGTTGAGTTTCTTTTCGATGAAAGAGCATAGGGAGCGATTGGCCCAGTCGAAATTTAGAGGACTATGCATTTCCTGATTCCCACGATAGCGACCTTCGTGCCCTCACAGCCACTATTCGCACGGCGTTCAGATTTGTGCTTGTACTCTTCTCAAACCACTGCCCATGTATACTAGCAACGGAAGCACAGTTTCGGACTATGCGGCATCGAAGGAGATGATAATGATGGATGCCTGCTTCTGAACTTGCCAAACCTATCTGACAAGGCCCTGCTCTCTTGTTCGAGTCCACTTCGATCCCGCTCTAAAGCCACCCCGCTTCATCTGATCCTGGCATACACGACCCGTTTTTGAAATCAAACACAACTTCTCCTCCCTCCACTCCGCTTTCCACGGTTACTATGCGTCTCCAGTCAAGATAGGTTGCTTCCTCCCCCTCCACACCCCATCGGATGACACCTTTCGTCCATCTGGCTCGGTCCCACAGTTCACCGGGTCCCGCGCCATTGGATCTCTGGGTACTTCCCAAAACCATTGGGATCATCTCAAAGAATCCGGTATCGTGTTTAGGCAGGAATTGTGGGTGCAGGGCCCGCAGCGACGCCTGCGCCTGTTTGTCGTGGAGACCGACATCCCGCAGGAGCCAGTTGTTGTATGTGTTCAGCGCAATGTCAACATTGTAGGAGCCGCCCTCCGACGCCCTCCTATACAGAGCCTGCATTACTGCGATCGCGCCTGTGAGTCCAGTCCTACGGTGCGTATAGTCAGATCCTTGCCCACAAATATGTCACTTGGCAAACTTACTGGGAGTCCGAGTTGGGGAACAGCGGCATGACCGGCTCGTCAAGGCCCAGGAACTGCCCTTGTTCCCAAGACGCGCCTGTGACCTGGCCACTCAATTAGCCTATCGATTCAATCCGAGGAGCCGCCTCACAAACTTACACAATCGCTAATCGGCTGATATCCAGCCCGATGAGACCACTCACCTTTCCAGCCGTAGCAGTTCTCCCGGCAGTAAACGAGCCCCTTGCCGCGACGCCGGGCGAGCTCGTGGGCCCAGTTCCGACCGTGTCCCAGTCTCTCAGAGACACCAGGCCGGTAGCTGTTGACAACCACGTCGGCGTCCTTAAGGAGCTCATCGAGCTGAGCCTTCCCCTCGAGAGTCTTTAGGTTGATATTGACGTCCCGCTTGCCGAGCTGGCCGTCCGCGATGAAGGGGATCGCGTCCGGCTGAGTGTCTGTGGACACGCGCAGGACATCTGCGCCCATCAAGGCCAACACGCGCGTCACCGTTGGGCCGGCAATCACTTTGGTCAAGTCGAGCACTTTAATGCCTGCCAGGGGGCCGCTCTTCGGGCTGTCGCTGGTGGGCCATGATGTGGGCGGCAGCTGCTCGTGGGTCTTGTAGATCTGGTAGAGCGGCTCTTGGATGTTCAGGCTGCCATGCGGCGTGGCTGCGTACTCATCGACGGTGCGGCAGGTCCCGCCGGGCATGTGCCACCGCTCGTTGGCCTCAATCTCGAGGGATAGGCTGTCTCTTGAGGCGATGACGTTGCGGTAGATGTCTTTGATCGCGGGGACATGTTCAAGGCCTTGAAGATCGGGACGGTGCTGGGGCAGGTCCAACATGTGCAGCGTGGGTGTCGCGTCGAGGCTGCCATGTAAGTGGAAGTACCGATTATCCTTCGTCTTGTACCTGAAAACTGTCAATGATGTTCGTAGGGCCGCCAGTATGTCTTACATATTTGATGACAGATTTCTGTACATCTCGCGGTTGCGTCCTTTGTCGAGGTAGAGGGCTCTGGGTGCCACCTGGCTCTCGATGAAGGTTTTCCCGTTGACCTGGAACAGGAAGACCGAGCAGAGCATCAGCGTCGCCGAGTACACGTCCACCACGATCGTCTTGGGCTCTCCAGCATTGTAGCGTTCTCGGCAGATCGCACTGGCGAATAGGCCGATGCACGCCCACAGGGCAGAGGCGGACTCGGACATTTTCAGTGGTGTTGGCAGGAACGAAGAGACGTCCGGCGTGAAGGTGACGGCAGATGCATAGTCGGTCACTGCCGCTGGCATGTCCAGGTTCGCATTCATGATGAGGAGGGTCTCCAGGATTTCTTTGGCCGCCGACGAGATCGAAGGGCGATTGCCATCGCTCTCAGACTGGGACTTTCCATCCATTTCTGTCAAAGGTCGTAAAACCGAAGGTCGAATATGGTACTCTTGATAGGTATGTTGTGTTGTGGCAAAGTCGGTGCAGATGGATGTTCAAATTCTGTTAAACAGCGCGTCTATATGGACCCCTGCTGGTTTACATACAAGTATTTGTCTGTTGGCAAAAACATCCTCGGCCCAACACGACACATGATCGTTGACTGACACGTCATCAAGTTCTCTTTTCTCCAACGACCTCGTAGCTTGGTATAGGATGCGAATGTCTGTCTCGCAAGGCTCATGGCATTGCGAATTCTGTGTGCCTACGAGCCTCGGTCCTTCATCTTCCTCTCTTGATAGGTGTGACATCGCTGGTGGAGTTGAGCTTTAGCACCAACGTGCAAAGGCTAGAACGACTGGTTGGTGCTGGGCAGCTCAGCTCCACCAGCGATGTCACACCTATCGGCTACTGGAGACTGGCTTGAGTTCGGAGCTGTCACCAAGCATTCACCCGTACAGAGTGCGGTAAGGTGTCAGGATAGAGGTGTTTTCAGAGTACCAAGGTTGGCCAAGCCTTATCTCCGAACATCCTACCAAAACTCGGCCAAGGCTGAATCCACAGTGCGACCACCTCTCGGCCCGAGCAATGCCATCAGTCTTCGTGAATGTGTAAAAAGTGGGACCTTGGAAGATACTACTGCCTTATTGTCATGATCAATTACAACCCTGTGGAATATATACTTTATGGTGCCTGATGGCCGAGTCGGTCGCGATATACGATCCTAATTGCACCGTCATACAAACGTACGGTGCGGTGCAACCAGTGCGGCACAATGATCGACCGACGCGATTGCAAACCTCGGCCTCCGGTCCACAACAAATGATGGATTGTTAATTCGTGAATTAGGCAAGGGCGTGAGTTTATGATCAAGGAAATGTTGTAGGTCGCATCAGTCATTACTGCTTTGAGCCAAACGACATTGATCATCAAGACAAAGCCGCGGTTCGCCAGAAGCATGTTTGACGGACGGACCTTTCAAGCGATGGCCGGAGTTGTTCTATATAAGTATCGACTCCCACATCAGTAGCTTACGAAATGCCATTCCGACCGAGCTCTGTCTCCTTATCAATTCGAAGGCAGCACGCATACCCCCAAAGCCATGACGGAGACAACACCAACAAGCACCGGATCTGGGCCGTTGCGAGCGGTCTTGCTAGTCGGTGCGGCCAGCGAATATGGTTTCGGCCAATTTGTGCTCCGAGAATTGGTCAAGTCAAAGCAATCATTTAGTCGAATTGCAGTCTATCTTGATCTGAACCGCGACAACTCGGCCAAAATGCCCCTTCTCGACCGACTGAAGCAGGCAGGCATAGAGGTTGTTCAAGGCAAAGGATTCGAGAGTCCAGATCCTTTCACGGGTTTCGACTGCGTTATGAGTTTCCTTGGAAATTACGGTCTGCATCTGCAACCTCAACTGATCGACAGTGCCATTGCCGCAGGCGTCCGTCACTTCTACCCCAGCGAGTTTGGCGCGGACATTCTTGTCGGACAGAACTGGACGCAGAGATACTATGTCGAGAAGGTCAGAACGCGACAACACCTGGAGCAACGTGCGAAAGATCTGCCTGCGCTGGGATGGACGTATGTGCTATTTGGTCGGTTGACCGAGTGGGCTGTGCTCTCACATTTTGGATTCGACAACCGGGCCTCACGCGCCCGAATCTATGGAACCCCAGATGGAAAGCAGAGTCTAATCAATGCAACAGATGCGGCAGCGTACACCGTCCAGACTCTGCTAGATCCATTGAGTGTGGCGGATGCAGGGAGGAGGACCTACCGGTTCTCCGAGAGCTCACCGTCGTATGCGACGCTGTTCGACACCTTGAAGACGGTGACAGGCAGGGAATACCAGGTCGAGTATCTAGATGTCGAAGAGGCGCAGCTTGAAGAACAAGCGGCCAAGCAGAGCGGCGATGTCGGGGCGGAACTTGCTGCAAGCCACAAATTAATTCAGGGACGACAGGGAACTCTGCTCCCGCTTCCTTGGGACAACGACAGGTTTCCAAGCATTGCGCCGTCGAGTCTCCAGGACAGCCTGATGGGGGCCTTCGTCTCCCCCAAGCTCCGGAAAGCTTATGGTTTGGAGTGATCTGGAGAAGGCGGCAAGCGTGAATTTGAACTCAGAGCCACGGGTGTTTAGTCTTTTACTATACCTATGAGGGTTACGTGTTGGTCGGTTCAGACATGCTGTAATCGTTCGAGAATGGGAAAGGACTCGCCGGGGTAAATTTGCTGTGGATGAAGTTGTATGTCGAATTAAGGGCGCCCATAACGTCTAGGGTAGTCCACAACTGGACTTTTCTACGTGGCTGCCCCGCTATCTATCCGCAGAACCTGGACCAATGGCATTGATTGAGTAATTGCGCTATAGTCCTTAGTAGTCACGCACACTGTCTACCCCTCAAAATATCTCAGGGCATCTGACTTTGTCCTCTCGGAGTACGTGCTGTAGGTGTGGCCGAAAGTGGGGCTGCGGAGGGGAAAACGGGAAATGGGATTTGTTCGAGAGAAGGCTGCGGTTGAGAAGAGGAGGTATAGAGGGAGGGAGTTGGAGAGAATGGTCATGGGGAGCGGGAATCCTCTTTATCAGTATTGAAAAATGCTCATGGATGAGGTTCGAAGACGTTACAAAGGACGACACGTGATAGCCATTTCATCACGTGGCATTATCGATAAGCCGCATGTGGAAGAGCGTTCCGTCGCCACATGATATGACGTAAGGATTAAACAATCGGGCCCAAGCTCCGACCATCTTGTAATATATCAATAGCGCTCTTGAGTGTCCAGTGTCACTCACTATTTACTCTCATCAAGGCAACTAGTATCAAGAGTCTTTAATCCGAGAAACGTCAAGGTCAACAGCAATCCCCAAAAAGATGTCGGCAGCATCATTTGCAGCACTGCGCAGAAGCCAAGGTGACGAGCTAGCCAAGCTCGCCGAGGACCACTTCAAGCATGAGTAAGAGCGACGATCGTGTTGATCCCATTTAACCAAGACATCTAAGTACTAATTTGTATAGTCTGAACGAAGAAGATCGCGACCTAGTCCGAAAAGCCGCCTCGAAATTCTCGACTCACGCCCTCATTGGGTCGCTCGCTGGCATTGCTTTTGGTGGCTACCTCGCATTTCGTGTCCGGGCCAACCGGACCAAGATGTACCAGGCCTTCCGTGCAAGAGAGAAGCCTGTGGCAGTGCGCTTTGCCGATGGGAGGGAGGAAGCTATCCCTGATGTCACTCCGCTGCTGAAGCCGACGCCTGTGGGCGACATCGCCGCGTATACCTTTTTTGGACTTGGAGGGTTGTTTGTTGGTGGTGAATTGGGTCTACTGACGGGGAGTTGGTCGGCGAGGAGAACGATCAGTAATGACCCTACCACCAAGGCTCGTCTAGAAAAGGCGTTCAAGTCATTCAGAGCAGATGTGCTACGAAAACAAATTGACGAGCTTGAAAGAGGTAACAAGGAGACTCTTCTGGAGGAAGGTTTCTAGGCATACTCTGGTTAACACAGTGTATCATTTTGGATCTCGGATCTATATCCATTGGTATGCGATTTCATATCCCACGATCATCTGGAGATGAGGAACAGCTCATCAACATAAAAGCCCGTTATTCCGACCTAGATCTCAGTCACATCGTGGACCTAGTTTTCGAAGTCAAAGATATCTTCATCTTCATCTTCATCCCCGTCACGTCTCTTCTGGTCGTGGTCTTCCTTTGGTTGCTTTGATATCTTTAATCTTTCTGATTGCTTGGCCTTTTGATCACTTTTCTGACTGCTACGACGACTGGTGTCCGAAGACGTGTGTCGCTTCTTTCCGTGTCTTGCACGGAGGATTTCCGCGGGGTCATCAGAGTAGTCTCTTCTCGAGGGGCCACCCTCTATATCTGAAGTATCAGAGTAAGCGGCTTGGCTGTTGTTGTCGGCGTGATATTCAGACCCGGAATACAAGGAACCGCTGCCTGCTCGAGCGCGGTCGGATCCCTAATCCTCGTGGCTTCTGCATGCAGTACAGTGGCCTTCGAGGACTACGGTGCTCCGTTCGTGGTTGAGACATCGGTCCCGACACGGAGTTGCGTACGTTTCGTGGTGGTTACACTGGCTGTATACGCGCTCAACGATTTTACACATTTTGCTAAGAAGTAAGGTGATGACTTGTTCCAGGGGGTCTCAAGTGTTGTTCGACTGGGGGTTCCTAAACGACAAGTTCTGGGATTTCTAAGAATTGCGAAGAATAGTTGAGAGAAAGATTCTAGAAAAGCTTTGTACTCTCATCAAGAAACAAACCATGCCATGACTCGGCGTCAATCATCTGTCATGTGTACTCGTTGGATGAAAGACTCATTAGAGATTTGAGGTATACCTTACATCTTGTTACAAGGATCTATCGCCTTGGCTAGGTCCTCTATTAGGTGTCACTATCTTAACATGACTATTAGATCCGCTTGGGGCAGGAGATCTATCGCTACTGTGACCTGCTGGCCGTCGAAAGGGCCAGTTGTTACAGATAGTGATCCAGTGTATTGGACCAATCTTGCCCTTAAGCCTTATCATTCCACTCGTGGATCCTATCTGCGGCCTCCTGGGAAAGATAGTTTCCTTTGTGTTTCCCATTCTCCGGACAAGTCTTTTGGCCACAGACTCGGGTTCGCCGAACCTCATCTCCCGTCGTGACAGTACACTTTTCTTTACCGCAGGGCTTGGACTCAGGAGTCTTGCAGCCGCACCACCATACGTTGACCCATTGCATGCACATGGTTGTGTTAAGCTAATGTCAAGGGTCTAGAAGAGAGAATTAGGCTAGATCCTTGAATATTCGATTTTCTTTAGAACAAAGTGTCTGTCGATATCGCAATTTTGAAGATGTTCGAGTTGCTGAAAGATAGTTGAAGGTAGTTGTTGATGATCAGGTTGAGAATTTGGCAAAGATTCTAGGTTAAATAGCCGTTTATCGAACACTCCATGCTGTCATGGTCTGTTCTGCAAAAGTCTGAGTGGTGGCTTCGCGATGATTCCTGCCAGAGCTTGAATTTGCGTCAAAAAGGAGCCTCATAGCCAGCTGCACAATAGTGAAGAGTTTTACAAGTATGGAGTGTCGACTGTTGTTGGTATAATGTTGCCTTGTTGGGTTTCTCCCTCCTGAAGTAAGGTCCATCGCAAGGCTGAAGGCGTAGCACATGGTCGGCAGAAGTCCTCATTGAAATGGATGGAATCAAATTCTTCATGCAACGAAAGTACTTTAGATACAAGACTAATCCCTTCGCATTTGCGTCACAGTGCTGGGAAACCCAATCATGGGATGAAAACCAGCACCAAGGGCTAAGACAATAAAAAGGCACGACAGCAGGAAAGGTCCAAGACCGCGGTCTCGCTAGTAATCGTCTCCACGACTGAGAATTTCTTTGTGTGTTTCACGCAAGATGAGCGTCTACGAAGCAGGTCAGCTGGTGGAAAGTGTTTCGGAGCCCAACTGCAGCTTACATGTTCAAATTGGGCGGCGTTGGAGCCTTTGATGTCCATCAAGGGTTGATAGGGCTCCACCACTCCATTGGAGATGAGCTGGTTCATCTGATGTCAATTAGCTCCGATCAAGATCAAAAGGGAGAAAAGGGGTCCATACACCGACCAAATACTTGTCAACGCCGAGTCTCTCAAGGTATCGACGGCAAAAGACCACAGTTCCGAAATTCTCTCTAATGGTCTTATGCAGCCTTTTTGCCGAGGGCAATGGGGAATGGATCCTCAATGGGGCGTCATCATTCAGGCCGTAGCCGTATATTCCGACCTGATATACCATTAAACATGAGTGCACAAGTTTGAATGTAGAGTCGAGGGCGCAGGCTCACATCATCACGCAGATAACCACGGCCGGTTGTACCGAATGTCTCAATGGCAAAGACCTCGCCTGCTTCCATTTTGGTCTGGTCCGAGTTCTTGATAAATGGTATGGATTTGCCGCCATGAATGCGCCACTGCTTGATGTTGTGTGCTGTAATGTTTCGCACCGGCTTGATGGGATACGTTTTGCCCGTGACTTCCACCTCATAGCTCTCCATGGTTTCTTGGATTTCAGCGCTAACGTCACAGATACGCACATCGATGCCAGCGGCCTAGATGCTCGTCAGTCACGTGTCTCATTGGGTGGTTGTTCTCCTGGCCTTGCCTTGACGCCAGCATTGGTAGCTTCCTTCACCGCAGTTAAGAGGGTGTCATATGTATGATCGAAAGCCATGGTGAACGCGCTATCCACAATCCAGCCATTGATATGAACGCCAAAGTCGACCTTCATGACGTCTTCTTGCTGGAGAATGACATCCTTCTGGCCTGGGTTAGGTGTGTAATGCGCAACCTGATGGTTGAGGCAGAGGCCGGTGGGAAAGCCCATGCCTGCGTTGAGGCTATCACCAGGATCCAATCCGGCATGTCCCAACAACGTCCGAACACTATTTTCGATTCCTTCGGCGATGTGCAACAAGGATTGCCCAGGTCTAACAGTGTCTTGTACCCATTTTCGAGTTTGGCGGTGCACCTCGGCGGCCTGACGATAGTTTTGAAGGAAGACGTCATCGTTGGACAGTTGTGTAATGTCATAACGGCGTTCAGCGGCGAGGATGGATGCCTTGGAGTACTGTTGTACTTCACCCTCAGGGTAGACACCGGATGGGAAGAGGTCGCTGAGCAAGATACTTGGCGGTGAGGTTTGTTGCTGAGGAATACTCACTGCCTTTTTCTTCTTCTTGGACTTCTTTCTCTTCTTCTGTGGTTTGGTTGCTTCGGCTTGGGAAACGGAAGCTTGGGGGAGGATCATGTTGGTTCCGTGTGCATTGTCGTCGCCATCTCCGTCGCTATCGTCGTCGCCTCCGCCCTCTCCGAGAGATCCATCCCCGTCTCTGGATGTATGAGCGCCCCGTGCTTCCCCACCGAGGTGCCCGGCTCCATTGGCATTTGGAGGGCCATCTTAATCGGTCAAGATTGAGGTTCGATTACGAGGAAAGGTTCATGGTACTTACCGTTGTTCCAATGATTCCTGTTCTGCGGAGTTTTGGTTCCCATCTCGACATCTAAGGAATAGTTGGATATTCGGATACGAGGCCGGTCAGTGAAGATGTCTGAAGGTGAAGGAGATGTTTAGGGATGAAGAAGGGAGGGCGAAAGTCACACGAGGTTCAAACAGAGCGGGAGGGCCAAGACCGGAAGTGGTGGGGGAAGGAGCGATGGGGCGCCTCACGGTCTTTCCCAGCAGGAGGGAAGGTCACGCGGCGACGGCGGCTTACATAAGTAATATCCTGATCACGTACTCCGTATTTCCTAACCCTTTTCCTGCTTTTATCATCCTATGAGCTCTCTTATCCCTGACTACCTGGTCATATCAGTCCATTTTCATCATGAAAGACTCGATGAGATGCTACACTAAACGAAGCACACCAGCGCGCTACCCTCCCATCCATCTCCATTTGAGCAGATGGACCTTCTTCCCTCACTCTGCCTGAGTTGCACTCTCAATTCGCCCCTTTGTGTCTGCATCCCAGATAGGAGGGTCATCTTTTCCAGGCACACCGTCAAACTGTACAGCTCCTGTAGGAACGGTGACCCATGGGTGTTTGCTTCTCACAAAGAAATGAGCATCAGGTACAATTTCCTCATTCTTGTCAAGAGTGCCCGCTCGTAGAAAGATGATTTTGTTGGTGAAATGTGGATGAGTCGCCCATAGCAAAGTTCCACATTTGTCTCGAGGACATCGGACTGCTTCACTACCTTTGCCATCTTCATCGTGGATTTCGCGAGGCTGAGTGTCAGAGGTGACTCTCACGTTTGCCGCCTCGACCATGATGTTGATGGCAAATGCTGAACCAGAGAGTTTCTGACAATTGCGACAGTGACAACAATTAACAAAGATTGGTGAAGCTGTAAGTGTGTAGGTGATCAGGCCGCAGTAACACCCTCCAGTCATTGGACTGAAGGGAGTAGGACTGGAAGACTTGAGAGTGGTCATGGTGATTGAACACCGTCTACTGACAACAGGTGGATGTTTGGTTTGAGAGCAGTTCCACTAAGAGGATGACCAGAACAATGAGAAGGTAAAGGAGTTGGAATCTTGCAATCTTGCAATCTTGCAACTTGACAATTCTCTGTTGTTTTATTTAAGTTCCAGGCAGCATTGGAAGATACGCGCGTTGATTGGTCTGAATGAGACACGAGAATTGATGAGGCAGTCGCGCTCCTCACGTCTTACAACAGCAAAAAGGGAACAAAAAACAGGAGAAGAATTCATTTTTTGTGTCACAGACAGGCCACGTCTTCCAACTCTGATTCATCTTCCGCTAGAAGTCACAACTTGAGTGCCTATATCCAATGGAGACCTTCCTGTCGTGAAAGAGACGACGCTTCCAGGCTCTGACTGTGCTTGGTTGAAAAAAAGTGTCACAACACCAACACCAAGAAATGATTCAATCACTCACTATCCACAATTTCTATTTACTCAGGAACACCACAGCTACTATTGGCTCTCTTGTTGATATAGCCGCGGGTTCTAACTTCCTTCTATTGTCACATTATCACCAAAGGGAAGGTAGAGAAAGTGAATCAGTCGAAGCAAGGCACTAACACAATTACTTACAGCCGCGCAACGCATCTATTTCGCTCCCCATCGCGATCTTAATCAAGGCGATCTCTGCCGCATCATTTTTTTCAACTGTGTGTGTATGCCGAGACAAGAGAAAAGATCAAGTCGCAAGTTGCATCTCACCCGTCGATCCATCTTCTCCCAAACCAAATCATGGTGCTTTGGTTCTCCTCAACACCATCTCTTCATCCACATCATTGTGTCTCCAATCAACCCCTTTTCTCTTCTGGCTGATCATTCCTCACCATCCCACAGCATCAAACCGCTGCAATGGCTTCCCTCACCCCACCATCGCTGAGCAGGCCTCCCTCCTCGTCCGCAAGCCGTGGCCCACCGCCACCCAAATCTCAGCCCGCCGAAGGAGTCATCCGTGTCCAGCAGAGCGTCACTGTAGAAGAGGTTGTGGTCCCCGAAAATGCAAACCCCAATCAATCTACTCTATTCGGCGATGCCAGTCGATTCTATCAAGCCACTGTTTGTGCGACTTCTCGCTTTGCCCATGATTTGTTCTCTGCCACCACTCTTAGAGAGGACCCGGGTGATGATGAGTCTACCCCGGCAAGAAACAAGAGATGGATTGTGACAGCCGTGCTTCTGGCACTGGTCAACTTGATCTGTACCATGGTCGACACCATGCTGCCTGTCATGCTCCCGGAGATCATGTATGACTTGGACATTCAAGGATTTCAATGGGTTCTGGCTGGAGTGGCAACTGGAGCTGCCGCCACAACTCTTGCAGCTGGCCAGCTCTATGGTGTCTTCCCCTTCAAACAGGTCTACGCGCTTTTCGCCGTCCTGTTCTTGATTGGCACCATTTCTCCGGCTCTCGCTTCCAACATGTTGTTCATTTTCTATGCCAGACTTGTCCAAGGAATTGGCATGGCTGGGCTTAAGATGGGAGCAATGATCTTCTTGGATCACGAAGGCTCATTCACCGACAAGTCCAGACGTGACTTCTTTGTCCTTGTCAGTGGTGCTATTGGTCTCATCCTGGGCCCTTTCCTCGGAAGTTTGTTTGCTGCAAGACACCGTTTCTGGGACTGGGCGTTCTACACGACTTTTATGTTGCTGGCTCTGGTTTTCGTGCCACTGGTATACATCCTTCCGAACCGTCTCCATGTTCCACTGGCAGTCTCGACCTGGTCTCCCCAAGGTACCCTCGCCTGGCGCGTCTTGTCCTTGAAGATGGACACCCTTGGTAGTGTTCTCAGCTTCACAGGCCTTATGACCTTGTTTATCTCAATCAATCTGGCGGGTACTTACGCATCATGGTACGACAGCTACACTTACGTTCCGATCTCGGTTGGTGGGGCAGTGTTGGTATCGCTGGTCATCCAACAAACCATGTTCGCCAACAATGAACCATGGGCACGTCTGTTTCCTTGCGGATACTGCCGCCACATCAAATCCATGGCATTGTTCATGCTCACCTGCTTCATCTGTGGCATCTTGCAAACCACCCTCCCATATACAGCCCTGTATCAACTGCTTTCTGGAGCCAAAGGTTCGGCAGTGGATACCGCTGTTTACCTCTTCTTCAACTTCAGTGCTCCTCACCTGATCCCTACCCTCCTCGTCCCCGTTTATGTGGGAAGTGGTCTGGTCACATCATACCCTCTGGTTCCAAGTTACAGTATCTGGAGTCTCGGAACCGGTATATTCCTCATGGCGGGAACCGCAATCTTGTTTCTCAACACCCCGACCTTCTTCCCTGAACCGTCTGGAATGCCACGCATCCTGCAACAGTTCTCGCTGGCAAGTATTGGCTGGTGGTCAGCCATGACTCTGTCCTTGGCTCATCAGATCATCGACGTCCTTCAACCCGCCAATTCATCCATGGGACCCGAACGAGCCAGCTACCGTCATCCTTACCATAATCGAAGCTTCATCCAATTCGCAGCATACCTCGGCGCAGCCATTGCTCTGACTGGAACGGGAAACCTCTTCATGACTCTGGGTCCGCGCTGGGAACTCCAAGCGATCAGAAAAGATCTTGCCGAGTTCCCCAATCTCTACTCCAGTGACACCAGGCCTGATCACGAAGATGCCCGGGTCGCGTTGCTCGGCTATACATTCATCCGGAATGGAACCACGCCAACACTCTTTGAAGCGACGATCGACACGATCAAAGAAACCTTCGGATGGAGTTCGCTGGTTGGTCTGAGCATGGCCACATTGGCGTTCATCACTAGCGTGATCTTGGTGGTCTACAAGATCTGGACTGGCGACCTCGACTGGCGCAACCGTGTTGTCGGAAATGTGCCACGTGAATGGAGGGTGGAGGAGCCGGCGTCTTCATCTGGTCAACAAGCCAACGAAACTGTGTACGGTGAGGATGGAAATGGTCCGGCGATCGAACTGGTTGAGAGAACTGGTACTGCCACTCCTGCTGGTACTCCAACTGGAACTGGTACTGCTACTGCTACTGCTACTCCAACTAGAACTAGAACTGGAACTGGAACTCGCGACCGAGACAACTATTGCGGAGACACTCACGGCGGCAATGCCCCGGTTAACGATGGAAACACCCATGGCATCACCTGGGCGGCAACTACCAAGACTGGTAGACGAGCTGCTTAATACGAAAGTGAGGCTGAGCCTGAGGCTGGGGAAGCAAATTGTGTAGATAGAGAGATACTTGATCGAGTTAGAGATGCTCCAGAGGCGCACAAGATACTATTGACTTTTGGAGAGAGGAAAGTCCATTGTATGCGCGGAGCACAGCTCGAAGATTGTCATAGAAAAATGAAGACATGATGCTAGAACGTCAAGACCTTTTGTGTATGTGTATAGATCCCAATGGGGCCAATGAACAAACGTTCTAGGCGAGTAACAGTGTGGGTGTTAATTTTCAAGGAGTAGAGATGGCCATAGATCTATCTTGCTGAACGGGTATTGGTTTCGCTTGATGTATTTCATCGATTCGTGTCTCACGTTGGCTTCATCCATACTCCCATCCAGGTTCTGACATTGCGGATGATATGAAGCGGCGGTATATCCACCGCAAGCAATCTTCTCGCTGGTTTTGAAGTGGTGGGCTCGATTGAGTCCAGGACCCAACCATCATGTGGTTGTGCTGGTCGTCATGGTCAACTCCACAATACAAAGTTGTAGAGGAGGTCGTCAGTTGTCTTGATAGAAAACGACTCGTTATAAACCTGTATCTGGTATGCCACAACCCTTTCGCGAGGTGATCCTTCTCCTCTATCTCAAGGCTTCACAAGGGCAGATCGATTCACATATACATTTTGTCATGTTCAGTCGACATCGTCGTCCTCCGGGGGTGGATCATCAATTGTGTTATTGTCAGTCTTGGGTTTTGTGGTCGTCTCCCCATGCTCTTCCTTTTCTTTCTCTAGCTCTTGACCAAACAGCAAGGTGAACATGACGGCTGCATAGATCTCTTCGGTGGATTTGTTCTTCAATGTGTATCTCAATTCGTGGGTTTTGGCATCGACATACTGAATGACATTGAGACTGAAACCGGGCAACTTGAGGGAAAAGTCATTGAAGTCGAGGTATGGGTTCCCAAAATCGGACTGGTAGAGTCGGCCGGCCTCAAAGACAAAGGCATCACGGTTCGCTGGGGTCAGAAAATGCTTCTTTCTCGCGGCCGAGTCGGCCGGAATCCCCGACTCTTGACGGATTTGTTCGCCAGAGCCCTCAGCGCCTTCTTCGACTACAGTCTCGTGGAATGAGGTGGCGTTGGGTACCTTCCACGCGACGGAGGTTTCGGACAATTGTTCATCGGGTACGACTCGGTCGCCGATGCGCAGGATGTTCCAGGAACTCAGCGCGGGGCCAAAGAGATAGGGTTTGTCGGCGTAGACGTCGCCTTCCAGGCCTGGGTCAACCCACCATTTCACAATACGGAATGCCTGGCTGAAGCCTGGAGGGAGGCGGTCGCGGATGGGCCGGTCGAAGTCGTTGCCGAAGACGAGGTCGGAACCTGGAATGTCGATTTTGGGGACAAATGAGAAGGATATCGAGTATTGGTCAGATTTGTGAAGGTCGTGGTCGAAGTACGCGGATGTGGGCGGGGAATCGTCTGGGTAGCCTGTGAAATTCCGGATTCGGACGGCAAGGGAGACTATCATGTGGTTGTTTTCGAAGGTGAGGGTTTCATTGCCATTGACAGGGACCAGGGTATGTGTAGAAGGGTCATGGGCAGGTCCAGCCGTCACGCGCAGTCGGTATCGATCGTGTAGAGGGGTTTCATCTGGTTCTGAAGAAGAGGCGGAAGAGGCGGGCGAGTCTGCCATTTGGGCAGGGTTGTTGCAACAATATCTCGAGAAGAATGGTTTGTGGTAGACAATAGACAATGGCGCTTAGCAAGAATGGCTCATGGTATACATGCGGTCTAATATCTAAAGAGGAGAGATCGGTAGGGGCGAGAATGGTGGGTGTGAGTGGAAATGAAGATGTTGTTTGTTCGGTTGGTTTGAGCTTAGGAAATAAAAAGTGCAGGCGCAACGCAGGGAGAGAAAAAGACGAATGACGTCAGTCACAATCAGCATCAACGTGTATGAACGACGCTGCTTGAAGCCTGACTATACTACGAGATAGGGTCTTTGAAGCAGAAGATCAAACCTGTTGTGTTATTGTAGATGGTATTCCATGAGTCTACCAGAGAAGCGTTGAGAAGACTGATGTGGCAACCTTCAGCCCCAGCATTGTCGCGCGGAGGATTCTAACCCACTATGGATGGGGTCAATGGGATGATGGACCAAGATATTCCATCATATTTATATGTGTCTTTCGTGAGAGTGAACACAGCACGTGTGTCAGAATATGTACTGTGATCTATCTATGATCCTTCTATCTATTGAATGTACTCTGCACTCATCTAAAAGATCTTGCCGCCAGTTTATACTCTATCTCACGCTTTGGAAATCACGTAATTCCAAAGGTCTTTATGGTCACCAGGGGTTGGCTCTTGAAAAAACCGAAACGCGCTTACTCGGTAGATTAGTGCTTGGGTTCTCCAAGTTCTGGTCTATTCGACAACTTCATCGAGTGCCGTAACCGAGATTCCGTAAAGCCTGGAGTGTCCTCGTAAATTCCCAAAGACGAATGTGGACCTGGATCCAGCTTCAAGTATGTGCAGTCGATGCACAGACTTGGGCGTATCGACCTTCGCACTTCTGGTATGGCATACGTACTCAGAGCCCAAGCTACCAAGATTCTGTATGGACCCGTGGCAACTGGTGGATGTGAACTGGGACATTTCTGTTGACCATTCGTTCCAAGCCGCGCTCCATGTATAGGGTTTTCACTCTTAGCCGCACTTCTTTGAGATTATAATTTTTCTTCTCCCTTGACAACAACCCAGGTGCCTTCAGCCTCGGTAAGCACTTGGCCGTCCTTGTCGCATATTTGCCCACGAGACAACCACTTGCGACCTTCTCTTCCCACCACCCAGCACCTGACAAAGACCTGGCCAGGAGTGGGGACGGGTCTGCGAAAGTTGATGTTGAGGTTGACTGTGTATAAGGAATCTCGACCTCCTGAGTGATGTTGGTGGAGCATGATGCAATAGCCCATGGTTTCATCGAGGATAGCGCAGGCCATGCCACCGTGGATCACCTGCGGATGCCCGTCAAGACCTGGGCGACCCAAGGCCATTAGGGTTACGCAGTCAGGGATCTTGGGTACTGGTGTGACATCCTTTGGATCGCTTTTGCCTTTGACTGTGCCCTTGGGACTGATGGGGATTTTAGGAAAGTCTGCGGCTTGGAGCGTGATCATATAAGGGATGGTGGAGGGAGAGCTGATGGTGCGAGAGAAGAAGTAGTCCTCGCCACTCGATTTGAGGACACGAGCAAAAGTCGGGATGGCCCTATAGTTAGGGTTGGTAAGAAAACTGTTTGTCCATTCAATTGACTGAAAATGTTTGCGACCATCTTCGGGTACACGATGCGCAGTGATGAAGCGGTCAATGTAGTCGCCTTGCTCGGCCATGGTGGCAGGGACAGTCCTCTGTAGGTGTGTGTCCAAAGGAGTACTGGCAGAGTCGATATTAGATATGTTGGGTGTCACAGGACTGGAAGAGGACCTCTGGGACCTGGGTGAATTTCTGTAGAATGTCGTACCGGCCCAAGTTGATGGAGTCGCTGTGTTCCCCGCGAACCTCGGCTCACGGTACAAAAATACCAATGGCATGGAGGATGATGAGGCGTGGGCAAGAACGGGTTCTCCAATTCTGGCGGAGCACAGATGTCGAACGAGCTCTCTCCCCCCAACTCTCTCCCATGGTAGTGCGAGGTCAAATACCTACCTACATTAGGTACCTACTTTAGGTACCTACCTTACCTTAGGTAGTGGTACCTGACCTTAGGTGCTGTCGTTAACTGTACTACTTCGTACTATTGTTATAGTGTCGCATCAGATACTCTACGTACATTATGAGATATCAACTATGACCAGTGTATGACGTGTACCTCGTCTGCACGTGTGTTTGACACCCAAGTTGACTTTCCAATCGACCAGCTCAGCATTGTGCAGCATGGCACTAACAAATCAAAAAGTCAATCCTATAACACCATGTTGATTGTCCACAATGCCTTACGTGGCCTAAAAAAAGTTCATCCTCTTTCTCTGTCGCTGCAGTGCCGTGACCACCTACATCGGACATCGATTTTTCTTATCCGCTGTCGTGCCTGCCTAGACGATTCTGTTGGGTGGCGGTCGGTCGGCGTGGAGGCTACGGCCAGGAGGTGATTGGAGGCGGCCGTTAATGTGTTTTAGAGAAGGGGGTCTCTGCCAGGGCAATTGACGAGTGATGACCAGCAGCATGCATCCCGCCTGCCTCTTTTGACTCTAGAGCACTCCTGGCTCGCCTCTTTCCAGCTTGGACTGCGTGGGCAACCACAGAAGACCTGTGCAGTGTGGCATTCTTGCTCGGCGCCCCGGCTAGCCGCATCTTAGCGTCAGATTTAGCTCCCATTTCTAGCGCCAGGCCCGGCCTTTTGCATCCCAAAAGATATCCTACCGAGTCGTAAGAGTCGCTAGAAGTCAGAGCCCACGCCTGACGAGACAATTCATTCGTGTCGAAGCGTGTCGCGGAGGAGACAGACTCCGTCGAGTAAACGTAAAAACCATAGCCCTATCCTAGTGAGTATGTTGGTCGCAGACCCTCAAGACCCTCCAGCCATTTGTTCTCCATCCACCTATCGTGGACACCAAGAAGGTCCCATCTGCTCGGTATCACCAACCTCGCCACAAGATAACAGCTACGAGTGCTAGATTCCGCACCAAGTCCAGGCCAAGTCCAAGTCCAAAACGTATGAAAGTCGCCCCTACCCCAAGTTCCAAAATGTCACGCATTGACCTTCTTGTTCTTTCTTGACTTGACTGCTTGCCCTGGTCGTCACTCGTCACTGCTGCAAACCAGACCCTGCTCTTTCCTTCATTTATCCTGAGATCCACCGCCCACTTGCTTTGACTGCCATCTCCTCCTCTTCTTCCACCCCAAACTTGCCACTATATCTCTGTTCTACACAGTACTCCAGCATCAACTTACAATTGACATTACCAGTCTCGTCTCACTCACTGTCCACCTCTACCATCCCCATCACCATCACCATGTTGCTCAAGATCTTTCTCGCCGCCTCGGCATTGGCCGCCACCTGCTCTGCGCAGACCATCGAGACCTCGAGCGCAAGCTCCGTTGCAGCTTCTACCACAGTCTCACAGATTATGCCACCTGTTGCGACGCAGGCATTTAACCCTGCTCTAGTCAACGCCAGTGATGCTTGTAAGAGAAGACTCCGGCATGGCCCGACAAGATCGTCTTACTGATACTTTCCCAGTCAACTGGTGTCTCGGTCAGCGCAACACCTGCCCTCAGATGTGTGGCGGTTCTGCTTCTCAAAACTGGTGCAACTCGGTAATAACGCACCACATTCTTTCCTAGAAATCGTATGTCTAACTGGCCTTTCAGGATACTTTCACCTATTCCTGTGTCTGTGCGAACGGCACTGTTCCCGACTCGACCGCCTTTGCTGGCACGCTTCCTTTCTTCATCTGCCAGGAAACCTACATCCAGTGCATGGCCGCTAATCCTACCAATGCGCAAGCTCAAGCTGTCTGTGCAGAAAACGAGCAATGCGGCACTCGCAACGCTACTGCCGAGGCCCTTGCCGCAACCTCTGCTGCTCAGTCCACTACTGCCTCAGAAACGGCAGCCAGCTCGACCGCATCGGAGACCGAGTCCGCAACTGCCACTTCTGAGTCCGCCTCTTCCACGCCGACGGGAGGTGCAGCCACTCAACAGATCGCCACCGGAGCCTTTGCTGCTCTCCTCTTGGCCGGCATCAAGCTCTTGTTATAAACCAGAGTCAGTTTAGGAGCTTGCTCCAATTCTTGGTCTCATACAATCAAGATGGTTGGAAATGGCTTAGACTATGAGAGGTGGATGGGGATACTTCCTACGGTGGGCGTTGCGCCCTCTCTTGTTGGAAGGCAACCCCTTCTTTGAGGACACTGAGAGGGAACCTGATGACTTTGCGATGGATGATTTATGCTATTGAGCGCTTTTTTGCTGTTGCTACATTGGGGGCAAGCACCAGCGCATTTCAATCCTTTGGCGAGCGTGCATTCCTTGCGACATGATCATTGCACACAAGAGGATTAGCCGTACAAGCTGTGAAATAATAAAAAGCTGATTTCTATTTTGGGCCGAGGGTATGGAGGGGTTTTCTGAACATTTTGACGCCGATCGGTGGCATGCCCCCCACTGATCAACGTTTTCCACTTTTATGCTGCGTAAGGTCGGTAACGTGATACACTGGGAGGACATTTTGTTGGACAAAGCACAGACAGATGATCTGGTGCGGGGATGCTTCTCCAACCATGATCCCAGCACATTTTCTAGTAGCCGTGGGTCTGAGCAGTGCGCTACGTGGTCCTAGCGGCATGGCCAGCCTCGCATTTCTCGCGGTTAGCCGCACCAAGATGCCAAGGCTGTTGCTGGCGCGAGGCTGCGGTACTTGCCTAGCCTTTTGTGGAGAGATCCTGTCCATACACTTTGAGGTACTCTCCTTTCTCTGCCACCATGCACGTACGGAGTATACCATCAATATGTCTCTACGGAAGTCTCCTCCGCGCTGGTGTTGACACCAAGTAGGAGATATGAAAAACCCTGTACTGGACTTTTATTGTTTGCAAGATAGTACACACACTCATGGAGATTTCCACTCCAGTCCTGCAATATCGAAACGTACCCCATGTGCCCAAAGAGCAAGTCCCACAGTGACTCCATCGCTGTTTCCTCACTTTGCATTGCAGTGAGCTCACCTGACCAGATTTCGTGCCTGCTTCTATCAGCTTTTCGCTTTGCTGTCATTATCAGTCTGTCCATCTCCTCCACATCTCATCCTTACGCTCGACAGTCAACCAAAATCTTGACATGCTTGTCTTTCTCGTCAAACAAAGCCTTATAACCTTCTTCAACCACCTTGTCAATCTTGATCGTCTTTGTGATCATCCCCTCCGGCTTCAGCGCCCCGTCTGCGAGGGCTTGTATCACTCCGCCAAAGTCTTCCTTGACATATCCTAGCACTATCGTCCATGAGTATCAATTCTCTAGAGTTGTACGATGAGGGGGCCTTACCCGCAAGATATTTCTTCTCCCCAAACACCAAATTATTTGGTTGAAAGGGAACCTAGGTATTAATCGTTAGATCTGACCTCCAATCACACAGTTCGAAACCACTCATCTTACTCACCTCCTTTTCCCAGATTGCCACATTCACCACAGTGCCTCGAGCTCGGACTGCAAGTGCTGCAGTCTTGACACTCGCTGCAACACCCGCAGCATCTAGTGCTAGATGAGGTCCCAATCCACCGCAGATTTCTTTGGCTTTTTTGACCACATCGTCATGCCTCGGATCTAGCACGTGTGTTGCTCCAAACTCCCTGGCGAATTTCTGCCTCTGCTCTGCGACTTCTGCGACGATGATGGTCTTTGCTCCTCTGGCTTTGAGGCATTGGATCACGCCTAGACCTATTGGGCCTGCGCCCAAAACAAGAGCCTCGTCACCTTCCTTGATGGGATACTGATCAACTGCATGCCATGCCACGGCCAATGGTTCCACCAAGGCACCAATCTGCAAAGATGTGCCTTTGGGCAACTTGAAAACAAACTGCGGATCCACACAAACAGCGTCGGTCATCCCTCCACCTCCACCACTTAAACCCACGAACCCCGCCGAGTCACAGCAATTGATATATCCCTCCCGACACGGTCCGCAGCCAAAGCAGCAAATGGTAGGTTGAACCGCAACGTCATCGCCGACCTTGAGGTTTTGCGGATTCGCGGCATTTGGGCCAATTTCAACTATGGTGCCGCTGAACTCATGCCCAATGGCCACTGGCATCGACTCTCCGGTCACAGGATGGGGCGATTCTTTAGATGGGATGAATGTTGGCGATGAGTATTCATGTACTATGCACGGCCGATAATTAGCCGTAGGTTTCTGGTCGCTGACGTGCCCTGTTCAGTGGTGGACAGTACAAGGTCTGACTTACAGTCTGTTCCACAGATCCCGCAGAAAGCCGCTGAAATGTTGTTGGATTAGCGTCACTGAGCCCGATTTCAAGGTAGGGGTATAGGTCTCACGTCGTATTTTTACCTGGGAATCACCACATTTAGGCTCAGCAACGTCTTCGTCGAGACGCAGATCCTTGGTCCCATGATAGCGAAGGGCACGCATTGTGAGTGAAGTTTAGAATTGAGATATATCAAGGGAAAGGAGTTAGGCAAGAAAAAGTACGAGCGACTTGGTCACGTATGATATAAAAGCATAGAAGGATGGCTTATTTATTGGCGTAGACCATGTAGGTATCACACCACCAATTGCCTCAAGCCTCAAGCCTCAATAATGGAGCAGAAGACGATTGATTTCCTGGGCTAAATCCAGTACTGTGATATCTCTTGTCCCGTTGGAGGTGCAGGTGCTGAGACCCGGACTCAGCTTCCCCTCAGCGGACACTTGATGCATCATTGACTTTGGTGTCTTGAATCCTCAGGAAACGGGATACCCCAAAGGGAGGTGCCGAGGCGGTGAATAATCTAACTTTAAGGAATTGGAGGTCTATATGACATCCATCATCACGTTTGTCCAACACACAGAGACTACTAATCATTACCATCTATCCAATAATATTTCGAACGAGTCCAGTTTAGATCCGGAACAAATTGCTGTCCTTTCTTGCTCTATAGTAAGTATACATACCATTTCCAAAAGTAGTCGGGGCGTAGTCTTCATTGATCGACCAGCCCCTCTTCCTGCTCCAGCTCGCTTCTCTACTCTCGTCACCACCGCCACCATCACCATAATCATCGAAGCCGCCGTCGTCATATGACACGTGTCCATTAATTCATGACATGACATGACTTTGAAGAGCGGAAGGGAAAAAAGTGTGTTTATAGAATCTTGGGGAGGGGAATCCTGTTCCCGGTTCCTTGCCTTGCCTTGCCTTGCCTTGCGCCGTTGCCGTTGGTTCGTGTCCGTTCAGAAAGTGTACATGGTTGCGAAACCTCCATTTCCGCCTCGATTTTCAATGGATCTCTGGGGGAGAGGGGGGCCGCGGACATGTACTGATCGAATATCCAGAAGTTTGTCTGTTGAAGCGGTTCAGTGTTCCCGCCCAGAGACGTCTATCCGGGTCGGAAATCGTCTCGTGACGACATATATAGAGTGACAACAAACTCCACACCTCCCCACGGTAGTCGATGTCATTTGAGCGGGCCGTGATGGTGTCGTTCGTTGAAACTCTTTAAAGAAGGTCGGGACCAATCGTGGTCGAGTGACTGTGTTACTCACGATTCTTCCTCAACCTTTTCCTCTTTCTCATCTTCCTCCTCCATCAGACGCTCCAAATTGTTCGAGTCATGGCCGTTGCCAGTCCAGGAATGGCTCCAGTAGGTGATGGTGTAGCTGGGCCAGTGATCAGTGGCCAGCAGTAACTTGCAGCGCTCAGCGTTGAAGGTCTTGCGAGCGGCCCAGCAGACGGAGCGGTAGGCCTCGCCATCTCGCTGCCATGAATAAGGGTAGATGTTGTGGAAGGGCAGGACTTCGATGGAATGACCCAGGCCTTTCTTGGGGGTGAATTGTTTTGAGGTCGGGTTCTTGGCTACGGCCTTGTCGATTTTATCACCCTCATACTTGCCCTCCTTTTCATTATATTCTTCAATCATGTAGAACAGCTTGGCTGGACCTGTGGTGGCCTCGACTGACTGGCCCGCCTTGGTTTCGTCGTTATGATCTCTCATAACCGACTCGGCGAGGACTAGGAAGAAGGGATGACCCGGGGTGGAAGCCATCCATGCGTTGGGAATCGAGTTGTCGAATCCATTGTCTGTGCCCATGCGCCCAAAGAAGGCCTTTCGGCCATTCTTTTGTAGATCATGGGTCGACAGTGGTCGCGGCTTTGCGTGTGACACGGTCGACACATTGTAAGTGCCAAACATTTGGTCAATTGGACGGATACATTCGACGTCCAGATCAGCATAAACCCTGTGGAGAGGCGGACAGTCAGCGCGCTGTGTTTTCGCCCTCAAAGCGAGGCTTATTGGGCTTAGAACCCGGAAAAATACTCACCCGCCATACATGTACATATACAGGTTGCGAACCAAATCCGCCCGATAGATCATGCCAGGCATGGCCTTGTATGTCTTCAACAGCCATGGAAAATGCCTTTTGACCAGCTCCTCGTTGTCCTCGTCAGTCCACAATACCCATTCCCAGTCGGGGTGTTGTTTGCGGCAGGTGTCGCTCCAGCGAGCGAATTTCGCTGGCAGCTCAGTCGACGACCAACTCTGGTGGAAGACCTTGGGGATTGTCTGAAGGTCTTTGGAAATAGGCCGTTCCATGAGTTCCTGAGGTGTCAAGTATTTGGCATATCCGTGGGAGCCTCTCGACAAAGACCCAGGAGCATAACTCTGGCCCGTCAGGTACAGTGTGGCAATCGCGGACACGGCCACAAAGACAACCCATCGCATCACCTTGCGGCCACCATAGAATTGTTGGAGAGGGTTCATACTCCGATGGGAGGGTGATTCCATCTTTGATTTTGGAGTGGTACAATAGTCCAGATGTTCTTTTTTTCTGCCTCGTGGTGCGCTGTCTTTGCACCAAAGATTGTCAAGTAAGTAGACTTGTATTTGGCTCTAGGTCAATGGTGGGGGTTCCTGGGGGCGAGAATTGTGGTAAGGTAGGCAACACGGCCCTGGTGTTGATCTCCCCGCGCCAAAGAGACTGAGGATGTTATCGTGCGCAAGGACGGTGGTGAGGGCCAGGGAGGTGCAAGGGCAAGGTAGGACGGAGGGAGGTCATTTATTGCACAGGTCGAGGACACAGCTGAAGGAGCTGATGGGACGTCGCAAGGGCGGTGGCCAACTGTCTGGTTGAAGTGCAAGACAACGATAAAAGTATCAAGGGCGAAGCCGCGGGGGCTTGACGAGTTGGAGCGTGGTATGGTAAAGCACTGACCATGTTATAACCTCAAGGGGAAGTATTTAAGCAGCGAGCTGCGAATGGCTGAAGGTGCACAGACTTCCAAGGCGGAATGGAAAGCTGCCATTGGCTTGAACCAGAGAGCGTGGCGATTTAAATACGGCACACTGTTTAGGACGCTGCTGATAGTGACCGAAGCATACAAGGCAGGTACTCAGGGGCTGGAGACAGCACCGTTGGCAGTTGACATTTACTCTTTCCAGGTTGATTTATGGTGATTGACATGTGGGCGAGTTTCAGGCACCCGCGAGTACCCAGAGAGGGTCGACTTGGGGGGACCATTTAGGTGGGACAGCTACTAGCCGGTACAACCCCTCTCCTTTTCCCTTTGTGCGCCATTGATTCCATTCTTGTGTTGCGATACCACGGGTACAATTAAAACTATTTAGATATCTTCCGTGTGTTGGAGAAAAAGAGAGCTGTAATCCTTTGCGCCACACAGATGCACATACATACTTTTCGCCCCAAGGGGGTGGTCTAAGTTGATTACTGGTCGGATATGATATATGACGATGCAAGGCTAGGTACCCTAATCTCTGCATAGTGCATTGAGGGTGCATAGGTGACCTCCCACGCCTCCTTGCATGCTCGTAGGTGCCTCTCAAGCGTGAAATTTTTGGAATGCAAAATCTCCGATTGCGCGCCAGGGGCTGCGACTTCCTGGCGAGAGGTGACGCTTGTGGCGTTTGGTTGGCGTGGTTGGATAGAAGACGCGACGCCCACGTCTTTCACGCGTCGGTAAAAACGGGTGATGTGCATACGATAATGGAAAGAGGCTTAGCTTACCACTGGCAAGATTGATCTCAACTCGCACCTTCCAATCGTTGTCCGAACCGGACCCCACCTCCCCACGCATCTAACCCGTTTTTGCTCTTGCCATTGATTGCGATTTTGTTTCAGAATTTCCCACCGCTTCCGCAATCTACTCGTACAAAAAAGATCGGGAGTCCGTTTCTTCCACAATGCTCGACTCCAAACACGTGATATCACATGAACCTGTATATTTCAGGTCATAATTCAAATGGCTTCAACCTTGCCTGCAGAGACATCCCTGCTCTTTCGAATGAACAATGCAGACAGTGCATGGTCATCGTTCGATAATAATGATAGTATATCCCATCTGCGAACCTTGTGTCCCTGTACACGCGAGCATGAGAGACATCAACGTGATGTACACCAAGTAAATCATCCAGGTCACCGGTAGTTGTCCGCTCGAGTTCGTAATCTGGGGAGTGTTGAGATGCGATCGTTTAACTGCGATCAGAATGCTGTGAGATCCATGTTTTGGCCGGGTTGAGGACGTCCATCTAGGACGATTCATGATATTGCCCTTTCAAGTAGGGGGTTGTCCGTCGAGTTTAGGCTTGGGTAGATCGTCAACATGAAGAATCTCGGCATGGCCAACGGCTGCTCCGATTTCCTTGATATCCATCTGCGGTCCAGTGATGTCGGGGAACTGGCTGTCAAAAACAGTATCGCCCCTGATGAGCCTTTCCATGTTCAGCCTGGTGGAATATACAATGTGCAGTGACTTGGCCTCTTCCACCACTCGATCCTCGTCGTTGCCATACCCAATATCACTAGTCTTGCTGGTATTGGCAGTCGGTCGCGACACACCAACGAGCTGAGGAAACACAGAAACGCACGTCATGTTCATTTTCTGGTCATTGCACAGATTCACGTAACCCCAGTCGACTGGGTCGTTGTATGGAATCATGCTCATGTGGAAGAGTGCCTTGCGAGCACCTCGTTGAGAAATGGCATACCCTGGAGTGCAGACTCCGCCTTTGGAATTGAAGACAACTCGTGTGCGTGGGTCGGCGTGAGGGCCAGTCTCCCAGTGCGACAGGTCCGGCTGATCGACGTTCTGACGAAGCTGGAGAGGCTCGGCGGTCGGATCTTGAGGAATGACAAACATGCGGCGGTTGTCCTGTTCATGATACCAAGTTCCACAATGGCCGATCCAGAGAATATCCCAATTGTCGCCATATGGTGAGGCCGATTTCTCAGGACGAGTGGTATTGGTGATGAATCGAGAACCTCGAGCAAATTGAACCATTTGTTGTTTGAACGAGACGTCCCAGTCGGCGTCATCTTCAAAGATCAAGGCAGTGGCAATGTTTTCGCGAACCATCTTCTGGAGAGTGTTCATGTGAGCTCGCCAGCAACCGACGATATTCGGACCCAAGTCCATGGTCTATGTACATCTGACGTTAGTCTTTTCCATTCGGAAGAATAAAAAGCAGACTCCTTACATGTGGAAGGGCTTTTGAAGGAACAGTGTTGCCATCAACACCATCAATGACGGTATACCTAAGGGATGTGAAGGCAGCCTGCATGGCGAATGTGTCTTGCTTGTCGGTGCGTGTGGGTAATGATATCAAATAGATCTCCTGGAAACCCAAAGTATCATTCAAGACTTGGGCCAATCGTTTGTCTCGTATAGGGGTTGACAAGTGCTGAGACATATGCAGATGATCCGTGCCATTGCCACGAGGGGCAGCATCGTCATAGACGACAGCTTGATCCCAGAAGGTGGGCGGGGAGAAGGTGAGATAAAGCAATAAGCATGTCAAAGTGGTGGCAATTAACATAAGACTGTAACGGGTAGGCAATAGGAAGAGCATTTTCCAGAACGAGAGCCGGGGAAGTAGAGGGGAAAAAGGAGACTGAAGGACAGTGTTCTCATCCGGCGCAAGGAACGGTGGCTAATATGAGAGAGGTGGGACAATCATGGCTGAAGGCGGCAAGTTCTTTGAAGCAGCCAGTCACCCAGCTAATGAACAGATGAACTGAGTAGATGAGAGTTACAACAATCTGATTTTCTACCAAGTCACGATGAGCAAAAGATGATTGTCGAAATGCGGAGGAATTCCAAGAATCAAGGGATGGTGGGTAAGGGTGCATCCACTTGTCGAGTCTAGGAAGATTGTGATTTGGAGGTGGCACAAACGAGAATCGTGAATTGGGAATCCGGGACTCGGTTGCGTTGAGGGGCGAGCTACTAATGCCTAGGACGCCAGGTCTCGGGCATGCGAGTTGGCCGCATGCAGCCAATTCAAAGGCTCGTGTTGGGTGGATTACCTGAGGAATGGTGTCACTTGGATGGTTGGCTGAGCCGTTATTGATGCTGCAAATCCGGTAGGTGAGGCTGGAGGGTCTTTACGGAGTAAGGACAAATTGAATGCGGAATGGGCGTAAGTTAGCACATACAATAGGTAAGTAGGTAAGATGGCGACAAAAATAGATGGATTGGTGGAATAGGTCACAGTCTTGGGTGATGACGGATGGAAAAAGTCTGGTCGTAGCAGCTGTGCTGACCTCATTTGATCTGACCACAAGTCTCGGGGTGGCGTGGTCGCCTGGGACCTTTTATTCCCTTTCAAGCCTGTTTATGGGCTTACGGTTGGTCATTTTTCTTCTTCACACGTGATCCTGTGTCATAAATCAGATCAAAAAGCATATCACTATAGAATTAATTCTCAATCCTGCCTTAAAGGTTGTTTGAATGATATTTCATAATTTTCTCCGTACCTGTAGGACACCCCTGAGAGCTGTGATTAGGACCCGGGCCACATTGCGTAGGGTGCACATACCTAGCACATCAATCATTACCTGGTTTAGGTAAGCGGCAGAGGCGCTGACCCCGAGGGCTGGGCCCGAACCCCTCGATCTTTCTCTGTTCCAAGCGTCGCCAAGGAAGGTTTAAATTTCAGCCAAGAAGAAACTTAGTCCTCTGATTCAGGGTCTAGATGCAGAAGGCTCGACTGACCACCTTCTATTTGATTTCCATCGTGCCTTCCGCGTAGGACATGAGGTACTCCGTAGGTAGGGAGCCGACCGAGTTGCGCCTTCCGTCTAGCTTTGATGAGATTTGTCCACGGCAAGTACAAAAGCAGTTGTTCAATTGTCATTCTCTGTCCATCTGAGCCCCCGTGCCCCCCAGGAGGCATGAGAGGATGGCTGCCTGTTGTTGGGCATCCAGCACAAAATGACCCTGGGACTGGCCTTCCCCGGCGCCATTCAGCTCCCCTGTATGTCTCCCTGCCTTTGGTTAGGTCCCTCCCCAAGCTGGTTACCATATTTCCAAACTTTTGTATGTTGTTTCATCCCTGAGGCCTCACTGTGTACCTGGGGCCATATCACGCCTTTTCACCCCAGAAGTCCAATCGCTCGCCGCCACGAGTGCTCATCGCTTCGTCGAATAAAAATGTTAAATTTAACCTTGAGCGGCTTTTGTTGTTTCTTAGCACGAACCCTGTTTGTTGCAGCTTTCCGATTGAATGGGGAAGTATGGTGGATTGACTGCGGTCACCATAAAAGCTTCCTGCTTTTATTTCTCCCTTTGATCTTCCCTTTGTCTGCTCCATGTTTTCTTTCCTTCACCTTGACAGTGCTTTATGAGTCCTCTGGCTATCGACCTGTGGTTTGGAGCCAAACCCATCTTTCTTTCTTTCCTGCTTCGGTGTTGAGAACCGACGCTGGCCCTGTTTCTGATGATTGCACAGGAAAACTGACATCAGCTCACATCCCTCTTGCCATTCCCTTCCTCCCTTACCTTTCTTGTGACTAGAACGCCTAGTTACTGAGAATGACCACGCCTCTCACCATGGAGTCTCACAAGATCCCTGACCTCAATGTCACCGACTTTGCCTCTTCTCACAACTCGGCAGCCAGTGCTCTCCCTTCTCCTGGCCGGAACCCTCATTTCACCCCCATCGCCCTTCGACAGAAAACCCACACCTCGATGTATCTCGACGAATATTTCAAAGGGCCCCGAGACATGACTCATCATTCCAAATGGCCACTTTTTCTTCGACTCCATGGCAGCATCATTCCAAAGATGATCATTCCTCTCACTTTCGTCGCCACTTGGGCTACCGCCGTCACCTGCATCTCCAAGTTTGTTTACAACCTCGGTATCAATCCGGTCTTGCTTACTATCACCGGTTTTGTCGTCGGTCTGGCTCTTTCCTTCCGATCCACCACGGCTTACGAACGGTATAGCGAGGGACGCAAGTATTGGGCACAGCTCCAGGTCACCGCTCGAAGCCTTGCTCGACTGATCTGGATCCACACCCAAGAGAGACATGCACAGGATCCAGAACTCGGCAAAGCCGACATTTTGGCCAAATTGACAGCACTCAATCTCATCAATGCCTTTGCCGTGTCTTTGAAGCACCGCCTCCGCTTCGAACCCGCTGCCAACTATCCAGACCTGGAACCTCTGATCGGTAACATTTACACCCTTGCTCAAATGGCTGACCAGTCAAAACTGCAACAAAATAAGCAAACAGCATGGAAAGAGTTTGCTAGCTGGTTGGACATCCCCTTTGGCCAGTCCAATCCTCGCAAAATCTTGAAAAAGAGTCGAGAAAACCTTGGCAACGTCCCGCTCGAGGTGCTCAACTACTTGTCAGCTTATGTCGAGGAGACCATCCAGAACGGCACCATGAAAGTTCCTGCTCACCAAACCCAGCTGATGAACGGATTGGCCACATTTGCCGACGTTCTTACTGGAACTGAGCGTGTTCTCAACACTCCCGTCCCTCTCGCCTACTCCATCTCCATCAGTCAAATCACCTGGGCCTACATCCTGGTCCTGCCGTTCCAGCTTTATAAGAGTCTAGGATGGGTAACCATTTTTGGGACCATGCTAGGAGCTTACATCATCCTTGGCCTTGCTGCAATTGGGTACGAGATTGAGAATCCCTTTGGAACCGATGTCAACGATCTGCCACTTGACAGCTATTGCCGCGAGATTGCCTCAGATATCGATGTTCTGACATCCATGGCTCCTCCGAGCTCCTCCAAGTTTGTGACAACTGAACGCAACAAGGTACTCTTCCCGTTGAGCGAGAGCAGCTACAGCAGTTGGGCGGAGAAGTCAGTGGATGAGATTCGCAGCGCATTGAGGGCCAAGGCCACCACAGCAGCCACTAGTGTTGACCTAGAGAGATTCGTGGCGGCAGCAGAAAGCACCGAGGCTGCTCGAGATGCGGCTCGCAAGGAGGAAGAGACCCAGGAGAAAGGCCGGCATCTTAACGGTCACGCAGGCGATGCTGTGTGAGAGGGTCAGGACTGAGCCTGAAACAGGTAGGGAGTTGTATCGAATTTTGTTGCATATTAGCGCGGACATGAAAATGCATCAATCCAAAAAGCTCAATGGCAGGTTCAAAAGTTGATAAAACGCATATGGTCAAGCATATTGAGCGTGGGTATTTTATATGGGTTATTTTCGCATACTAGATAGATGATCACATATCAGACATGTATGAATGGCAGCATATCATCAATACCTTGAAACTATCCTCACTCGAACTCTGTGTTCCAACCTTTAGGCATCCTTACTCCTCGCACCCAATTCTCGCTTAAGCCCTTCTTCCTTTTCCATATCATTCAGGACCCTTTCCGCGACCTTCATCGCATCGACGCCAGAAGGTACACCGCAGTATGTTGTGGCATGTAAAATAGCCTCACGGATCTCCGTCTCAGACAGACCGTTGTTCCTGGCACCACGAATATGGACAGCCAACTCAGGAGCGCGATTCAAAGCCATGAGCATGCCGATGTTGATGAGAGAGCGATCTCGGCGTTCCAAGCCCGGCCGGGTCCAGGCATATCCCCAACACCACTCAGTGACGAGTTCTTGGCCTGGACGAGAGAATTCGGTCGAACCATTCTCCAGTGCTCGGTCGACATAGGCATCGCCCACCACGGCTCGTCGAACTGCCAATCCGGCGTTGAACAGTGCTTCGTGTGCTGGTCGTAGTGCCGGGTCGACGGCGCTGGTGACCTTGGACAAGTCCTGTGGGGTGTTGGTGTTGGATCCTGACATGTTGCTCTTATAGCTGAGTAATTGTTCTTGATCGCTTGAGCTAAGGGAAAGTAGATGATGATGGGCTTGATTAAGTTTGGGCAAGCTGGAAGGATGAGATACAGATATTTCTCTGGCCAATATGTCCCAAACTATCAAAAATTGACAAAGGAGTCGACTCTCAAGGTTATATTTTACTTGTACTCATTCTAGTGTCTCGCGCGAAATCGGAACTCATTTATAGGATGAGAGAATGGTCTCCACCTGATCAATTGCTACGACGTTTCCCCCCACCTAGCTTGCCTGTCTCCGATGGCATTGCGCAAAACGGACGTCTTTGAACATCAGGTGGGAGGTTGGCACCACAGGATTTACTCCGCAAATCGGAGGCATTGATTGGAGGAATCAGGGAAATGTATCTTCCTTTCTCCAATTCTGGTGCGACTTCTCCAACTTTTTGATAGCGTCACGTGGTGACACGTGGAAGGAAGAGTAGGAGGAGTAGGAGAGTTCTTGGGAGGGGAGGGGGAAAGAGGATGCTACCAGTAGGGTTGGGAAGAGGAGAGATAACAGCAAAATGTGAAGAATTGAATGGATCTCGAGCAGTGGTGTGAAAAAATTGGAAAATTCTACACATGCAGTCTACTCAGTACTATTCCTCCAGGATGATCGATCGCATACCACGACGATTGACCTCCTCATCCTCCTATATCCCATTCGATATACTCGCCGTCGCCTCATCCGCGTCCTTCTGCCAGTCCTCATTTCCACCTAGGTAGCGGTAAACGACTCTCGAGTCTAGATCAACACATCTTGAGTCCTTGCTAGCACCATCATAGGTAGCTAATCCAATATCACCCAAGACGTTCTTAGCACCCACTCGTCTTGCCATTTCCAACGCCAAAGAAAAGTCCTTGCGCATCAACTGGACTTTGAATCCGTTAGTATAACCTTTCGAAGATGGTGCTTCAGGGTAGACGCCTGGAACAGGACAGAATCGGTCGCAAATGGTATTCTGCGCCGTGCCAGCCGCGTAAACTTTGGCCAGGACACGGGGATCCAGCCCCGACCGCATTCCCATATCCATGGCTTCGGAGACGGCGATGGCAATGACTCCAGATAGATAGTTATTAGACAATTTAGCCGCCAGGCCTTGCGACGGTCCTCCACATGGAATGACGTCTTTGCCCATCATGCTCAGCAGCTCCATCAGACGAGGCAGCTTAGGGTCATTTCCATCGGCGCCGAGGAAGAATGCGATAGTTCCTTTTTGCGCACCAACCACACCTCCACTGACTGGAGCGTCGTAGAAAGAAGCGGTCGGGAAATTTTTACTGATGAAATCCTTGACCGCCAAACTACTGGCTGTGTCGATGGTCGAGCAATCGAATAACAACTTTCCAGAAATGTCACTTGAGCATATCGTGTCTGAGTCGCCGCCCATATATACTGATCGCACGTGTTTCCCTTCAGGTAGCATGGTGAATATGATTTGCTGAGATACTGGTGGTCAGTAGATTTGTTTGGTAACAAAAATGCAGCCAGACATACCGATTTCTCCGCCACATCTCTCGCACTGGAACCTTTGACCACCCGCTCAGGGTATTCTTGCTGTAAATTGTCTAGACTCTCCTGTACGAGGTCGTAGACGTAAATGCGAATATGTGATGGCAGTTTGGTGGCTAGATGTCCTGCCATCGGTAAGCCCATGGCACCTAGCCCCACAAATCCAACTCCTGAAACTTGGACGAGATCCATGTTGAATAGATGGTGGCGGGGTAGTGTTGATGATCGATCACGGAGCTAGGTTTAGTCGAAAACTGCCACTCTGTTCTATCAAGGCAGAAGACGTTGTAAAAATGGAAATGACATGAGTGAAATAGTACAAAAACTTATAGATCTCCGGCATGCGTCCAGGACGAGATGACTGATGATTTCTATTTCATGTTATAACAAGGGAGAAATCGGAGAACCCAATCAACGGCTCATCGTCAGTTGGAGAATCTCAGAATCTCAATGGGCAAAAGTTGGTGGAATTGGGGTAAAGTAGTACAAAGACTCCATCTCCATCTGCTACCCAGACAAGATGATTACACCAAGAGTTGGAGAAGAGATTCCATGTCCTAATTTTATTCTTTGAGAATTGTAGATGAAACTGCCAAGTGTCTAGGTGGGGGCAGCAGTGGACAGCTCACGGATAATCAACTTCCAAGAGGGAGTATCAGGCATGATAGCTCAGTTTCGTTTCATCTCTTGACGATAATATGAAGATTCAAAATATCGCTTGCGTTTCTACATGACAATGATAGTCCTCAACGAGATCCACCGTCGATGCCTCATTAGTCCAAGCAGGCCTCCCGCACAAAATTGGCAGGCATATTGAATGCTTTGCTTGGACATGACATGACGTTCATCCTTCTCTCCCTTCTATATCATGTCTTTGACCCCTTAGATTCCCCATCCTTCTTCATCTCCTTATCATCTACCGTTTGTATCCATTTGAGAAAATTCCCCACGTCTTTGACCAGTTGAGACGGCAGACTGACACGCTGCAACCACATGGGCAAATTCCCTCTTGCATCAGACGCGGTGGCCATGATCCATTCGATTTCCTGCTTGGTGCGATCCCTCCTCACCGTCTCAACTGCAGCATATACGCCCATGACGACTTCTTTCCTCTGTTGCGCTGTTTCGCCGTCCTGAATATTCCGACCTACACTGTAAAGGGCATTGTCGATACTCGCATTCAGGCTTACCGGCACTGTCACGGCAATGAACAAATCCTCGTCTACGCTTGCGGTGCCGACCAGGACGGAGAATGCCCGTGGTGACAAGGGCCCAGGAATCGAACGTGACATCTCGTATATTCCCAGCGTCGGCTCCATCAAGGATCCAAGCTGCCCGCGTGCCTTGAGCAGGCCTAAGTCACGGTTCCAATCCAGTACTGGTCGGGCATCATAGAGAGAAGGATCAAACTTTGCTTCATGCTCACTGTGATTGTCCCTGAGGCCATAGACAAACTCGTCCCAGCAGGCCGATCCAGCCTTGTCGATGCTCTTGCTCGAGATGTCTGGATGGATGCTTTTTCTAGCAAACCAGTGTTCGGAATCTGGGGCTCGAGGTTTGCTCCGCGCCACAGTCCTACCACCAGACCACTCAATTTGCCCGATCTCGGCGGCAGAGATTGAATAAGTGAGGACTTCAACTTTAGATGAGGATGGAGAAGATGGCTTTGTCGAGTGATGAGAGAAATTGTCGGCTAGCGACTTGGCGGAGAGAAAAGCAAGGCCGTCGTTGACTAGGGTCGTGAAAAACGTCTCCAATTCAGGCCTTGAGTTGTTGGAAAGCGGCAATTCCGTGTGCTCCGGCAGATCTCCTACCTGGAGAGAGCTAAGGCGGATGAGGTTGCTGTGCTTCTGAGCCATGGCAACAACCAACCGTGTCGGCACAGGGGTTGCGGATCTCACGGGAGACTAGGGCCGTGGTCATAAAGAATATGGGAGATGAGCCGTTCGAAAAGGTTAGATATTCCACAAAAGTGGATGATGCCATATAACGATCGATGGCTTCTGTTGCTGAAACTCAGCTGGATGAAGTTGTTTCATGATCATGTCGTCAGCAGCAAGTCGTCGAGTCCAGTCACGTGTCAATGTCTTGGCATCAAGTATTGACCTCCTTTTCCCATCCTTGTCCTTTCTATCCACACCAAAGATGGGTGAAAAGACCGTTGACTAGAGCACTTTTCAAGTAAGTAGCGGCTGGGACTCGACGAGTACGGGTAAGATCTCCCTGCTGTTTGTGCAACCGCGTTTTGACGCAAGTGTCGGTGCAAGAAATGTCTCGTGTCAGCAAGTGGCCAGTGTACCTAGGTTTATCAACTCCAGCTGTTGGAGAATGCGGCCGTCTTATACAGGAAGATACGCAGCCATTCCAGATGTCCCTGATCTGTCACATTTTCATTCCGATGCCGGGTTCTACTTCAGTTAATCGATGGGTTCAAGTCTAATAGCTCTTCTATGTGTCTTGTGTCCGGAGGGGTACAGGAGGATCAGATTCCATTTGAGGGAATTGTACTATTTTTGTAATCATTCATGGTTAGAGCGCCGGGATCAATCTTCCCTTGTCCAACTAGTAGAGAAGGAGGTGATACTACCATTTGGAAGATCGACGTCTTGGATGCGTAGGTATATTGCCACACCACGATGTGGATTGTTTTCGTATGCCGGGTCTGAAGGTTCCCAATTGGGTCCCATCTCCGAGTACCGCAATTGAGGTTTGGGAGCCAGTCCCTCTTTTGCAAGGTCTTCTGTAGAGTTCCAGAAAGCAGTACTCTTAGCATCCATGTTGCCCGTCATACGGGCCTTGCAGAATCCAATCAGGTCATCGGCGCTGAAATTCCGAAAACCCCACGCAGTTCGCTGTTTCCTGGTTCTGTACGCTTGAAGATCAACCACGGAAAAGTGGCTATGTCCTTCATCGATTTCGGAGGTGCGACTGTCATCTGGCAAGGTCAAAGTTGCAATATTGACGTGGGCAAGTTCTGCCCAAAGAAAGCGCCGGATTTTTGTCGCGTTCAGGACCAAGTTCTATCAAGAGTTAGTGATGTGTATATATTGTGTAAAACTGGTCTTACCTCGGGTTGAGCTTCAAGATGCGCTCTGCAGGCTGGTGACTGTCGCAAGGGCCTGGCAGCCAATTGTCTTGACATTATGTTGACCGATGCAAAAACCCGTAACCCCCATTTAGTCGTTTCACCGAACTTGATGAGATCAAGGTTCTGATGGCGGTGAACCAAGAAGGACGCAAACCTCGAAAGTGTTCGACGGTTCTGCTGATTGCGAGTGATGTTGGCGGTATCTCGTGTTCTCCTCGGGTTGACACTGGAGGCCTCAATGTAATGAGACGTCTTGAATCGAAAACTCACGAGATTTGGCATATGGTCGCACAATACAGAGAGCAATACAGGAAAGCGCTTGCGGTACTGCCTGTGGTAACTGGAATGCATATCTAGCTCGAACAGTCGCATTGGAAAAAGGAACTCTGGGCCCATCAAGCGTGGCATCTCCCAGATGAAGTCGCCAAACCTATTTCGAAAGCCAAACTTCCATGGGCCCCTTCCTTCAGTTGTCATTCTCGCAGGTAAGAATGTCTGTGATGTGAAGCCGAACTTCCAGATTGACCGCAGTCCCAAGCCGTCCAAACACTCTGATCGTAATTGGCGGCATGTCATCATGAGCCCCTTTAGCGACACCCAAATTTCTGGAACTGAAATTGATTTAAGAGTTGGGGCATAACTTCCTGTTATGGATCCCCCTATCTCGAAAAATCCAAGATCAAAGACGAAGCCAATAATGTTCATTCGGACTTCGGCTGGGAGTTCCATCAAGCTCATGCCAGTATATTGCTCACATAAGCAGATCTTGCGACGCCGCTTTTGCCTTTGAGGTATGGGGACGCCCCAGGCATCACACGGGTCCTCGTCCTCGATGAAATCCCAGGACCCATTGAGAGACATGATGAGTTTATTGCGATAATCTGACCTAAGTGTGAAGACGTGAACAGAGAGGGGACTTTCTGATTCGCTTGCGTTCTGGGATGGTTGGCCCTGTGCTTCTGCGTAATTGTTCGCGGAAAACGGAGATTTGAGAACGCGAAACGTCGAAAAGTGAAAGTTGTGAGAGCAACTTTGGCTGAAATTCGCATACTGTAAGGGTAGGAACATCTCCTGCGGCGCGAAAAGCGAGGAACATATATATTTAAGCGCGGAGTCACAGAATCTCGTGCACAGTTAATGAAGCAGCAGCGTCACTGTTCAAGCTCTGTTGATAACTGAGGGAGGAGATTCATCAGTCCACCATGACTCAGGAAGTGAAGAGACTCGCGTTTCATTTCGCTGTGTGTGAAGGTAGTTTGAAGATCTGTTGATTTGTCGTCAGTCTTAGTTTTGCCATCGAACAGAGGGTGAAGAAGCCGCTTAGAGTTTGAGATCAACGTTTTCAAGTTGCTGATCTGGAGTTTCTCGACATTCATATATGTAAATGTCATTAATCTAGGTACTGATATTGTGCACCAATGTTTGCGCCGATAGCTGTCACTTAGCTGTTTGTAACTTCTGGGAGTTTATTCTCGCAAGTACATTCTTCCACTTCCTGCCTCCGGATGACCTGTTTGGTGCACTAGTAAAAGCTTTCACCGACCGGTTGCTGGTTTTAGCTGTGTAATGTTTGGTTATATGCCTGATCACCCATCGACAAGACTCCAGGCCAGTGAGTCAGTAAGGTTGAGTGTTTGAGCAGTGACTATCACATGGAGAACGAGGATGGATGTATGGGTTAGCCATTTCTGGCTTAGTGTGGGTGAACTTTATTTAAGCTTAAATATCTTAAATGCATACTCTGTACATTCTGACGTGGTGGGACTATCGTGAACAGGCCAAATTATCCATTAGATCGAGGATCGAAGCAAGAAGAGGAATGTTGAGCGAAAGATATGTAAATTTGGTCTCTCCCGCCACTTCAGCAATGCCTATTTCTTAACATGGCCAATTTTAAAGGCCTATCGTTTGTTCGCGTGTTGGCGAAACGCGGCTGATGCATAACAGCCTCGTGCCCAACCGTGTCTCATGCATAATATACAATGTTCCTCTTCATCGTCTGTCATTAGTCCAGGTCAGCCCAGGCTCAGGTCCTTCGTGGACTTTGCTGGGGTTCATCGGCTGCCTCAACCCTAACTAGAATCTCTTCCAAAAAGCCTTCCAAGAACTCGGTAACTCCACCACCCATGCCAACCGGACATTCCGCGTCACAGGCCTGAATCTCGTGGAACAAGCCTGCAGTCTTTGCAATCAACCTTCTGACTTTTTCGTGTGTTTGTACTCGTTGTTGTTGCATTTCGGCAGCTGCCGAAGGGCTGAGTTTACTTGACCTTGCGAGTTCTTTCAGCATGTATGTTCGGCGATGCATCGCAGCCTCTAGCGCTGGGATAATTACAGAATTGAGAGCTGTCAATTCTTGGGAGGAGTCGTAGCCTGCCTGCTGAGCGGCCATATTGCTGATGAGTGCAGCTTGTGAAGGATGCGACGATTGACTTGGCACAGGTTGTCCGGCAGATGAGCCCCACTGATTAGCCATTGCCGTTGATGTTTGCGACTGAGGCAATGATGGCAAGTCTTTTGGTGAAAATGGAGGCAGAGGTTGCTGCCCGGATGCCTTGCTGGCTGACGGCTGTCGCAGGGGCGGCCCCTGACCAGACACGCCACGGAATGGGGGAATTTCTGGAATTGTCATCTTTGGCTTCTTTCCTGGTGGTGTCGAAGATTTGAGGTGAGGGCTATTCATGTCGTCAAGCTTTAGAAATCCCATGTCTCTTGCTATCTGCGCCTGAATGGCCTTATCATAACCGTTGGAATCTGGACTGTGATTTGTCTTTCCGGCCGAGGCGGCAGACGGAGTCTGCGGGTTGACGACTGGCGCTGGTTTTGGTTCGGCTCCAGCAAACGATGATTTATTCGGTGAAGGGGGTAAGGCGACTTTGGATGGAGTTGGAGGAAACGTGGCTTTGACGGGGGACTTCTGTGGCGAGGCCGGAATTTTGACAGTCTCATCCCAATTTGATTGACCTTTGGCGACGACAGGTTCGGCTGAAGCGCGGGCATTAGTCGCGGAGTCATTCATATCCCGCAATCCCGTACCACGCGTTCCGATTGGCCTTACTGTGCCAAAATCCCACAAGTCATCGTTTTCTGGATCATGTATAACCGGAGCATAGTCTTCCTCTTCTTCTTCATCGTCGGAAGAGCGACCGCCACGAGTGGCCATGTATCTCTCATTCCGTTCGATAAGTTCGGTCAGGTATGTGGTCTTTTTGGCCTTTTTCACAAAAGGATGTTTCAGGAGCTCTTTGGCGGATGGACGTTCCTTAGGATCTCGCCGCAAGCAGAGCTCGACAAAATCCTTGAAGGTGCGTGAGAAATTGCCCTGAAGCGTTGGAGGAGGATTCTTGGGGATTAGGAAGAGAACTTTCATGGGGTGAATATCCGCATACGGGGGCTCCCCCAGGGCGAGCTCAATGGCGGTGATTCCCAAGGACCATATATCTGCCTTGTGATCATAACCTGATTGCTTGATGACTTCTGGAGCCATCCAAAAAGGAGTGCCCACGAAGGTATTCTTCTTGGTCATGGTAGCAGACAACTGGCCCGAAACACCAAAGTCGGCCAACTTGACCTGCCCATTAGCACCAAGTAGTACATTGGCTGCCTTGATGTCTCGGTGCAGCTTCTTGTCGCCGTGTAGGTAGTCCAAACCCATGAGCAGTTCTCGAACGATGATACAGATGTAGTCTTCGTGAATGAGCCCTGGTCTCATCAAGTCAGAACAACTCCCCCCTGAGCAGAACTCCATGATGATCCACAGATCAGAGCCTTTCAAAAAAGAGCCATGGTATTTTGTGACATAAGGAGACTGGAGTTCGGACAAAATGGAGATCTCTTGAATGATGTCTTCAACCTCATCTTCAGCATTTTCCACATCGATGATTTTGATGGCGACTGCCTGACCAGTCCTTTTGTCGACACCCTTGTAGACTTTGCCGAAACTTCCACCTCCTATGCAATTCTGTTTGGTATATAGTTGTTCGGGATCCATTATCGACGACACACCCCTTGCTGGGAGATATGGGCAGGATCTGGGTGATGGCCAAAGGAGACGACGGGGGCTAAACGATCAAGGGTAATGGCGTTCTACTTTATGAGTTGATTGTCGTTGCATTGGGCAGGCACCACCGTCTTGCCGGGTTTAAGGAATGCGCCACTCGATATAAGATGTTGTGCGGGTGGCAGAGGAGTGAGTGAGGGTAATGCGAGATGGGAATCGCGTTGATGGGCGTTGGTCGCGTTTAGATCGTAAGTCGTAGAATATGAATGATCTGAGGATAGATCCAATCGCCACCAACAAGTGAAAGACGTGAGAATGATTAGCAGAAGTGTGTGGACGTGTCAAAGTGATGAATGAGTGTTAGTGGTTGTGGTTGTCGACCAAGTCAAGGTGACGGGTTCCTGCAGCGGAAATAGAGTGTTTACTCCTTGCCGCATGTGGCTGCTTCCACCCACTGCCACCGGCACTCCGATTGGTCGAACAGACTTCCACATATATGAGTCTCTTAACACCATCGACACCACCCTGTTCTCACTGTCACTTGCAACCAATCAACACTGGCAATGGGCTCTTTTCTGACACTTGCAGCAATAGTCATGATTATTTCTTTCATTATTCCGTGAGTCACATCTCTCGTACCATGTTGCAACTTGGGCTGTCTCGTGCCACATCATGGTATGGCACGTTTCGTCTAATCTTGGGTATGCTACCTGAGTTGCATGGGAACGCCGCTGCAATGCATCATGACATAGGACCACGTAGCTCGACCATGCTCCAGCCTCATTCAATGAACTCCACCATTACGGTCCCATTCTTCAACCCAGCTTCAGCAATAGTCGAGTTCCGGTCGTCGATGAGATTCTTCCCCATTGAAATCAGCTCAAAGTCGGCGCCTTCTCGACCTTCCAGCGGTTCTGCCTTCAAGAATTCATATATTCGTTGAACAGCGTCGGTTTCTGTAAATCGTCGCACCACCCTGCCTCCTGGGTGCCTGATCTGAACTCGTGTCACACCTGGACCTTGGGCAGGTTCGATATGCGGGTTGGTGCTTGGAATTTGCGAAAATGCACTTGTCTCTTGTAGTTCTGTTGGTGCAGTGCTGCTGTCAATGTCCATGCTCTCTGAGTTAGCCATGGCTTCCTTCCTCACATCGCCGATGCTTCGCGTCAAGTCATCGGGGTCTTCTGCTGGTGCTTGCTTGGCCTGAGCGGCTCCCCCAAAGTCTTGAGAAGCCCCCGCTAGACTAGCTTGTAAGGCTCTCTCCAACATTTCTTCTTCCGACAATTGATCGATAGGTTTCTCCTTCTTGATTTCAGACTTTCGCTTGGCCACCGGATTCCGCGCGCTGTTGTCGAGACTGTATCGGTCCAAGAATTCGTGCAGTTGCATCAAGAATTCTGCTGGGGAAGGGACTTTGCGAGACCACAACTTGATTTGCTCACCAGTTCTTGGGTCCACAATAGCAACGTGTGGGTATTCGTCCTCGTTTTCATAGCCCTGAAAGTAATATTGAATGTATTGGCTGGCCCTCGGGTCATCCTTGTTGTATTGCAAGAAGACAAAGTTCTCCTTGACCGTCTCCACAATTCCCTCGTTCTTCCACAGATCACGGTTCAATGCTTGACAGTCAAAGACTCTGTTGTTTTGAATATCCACCAGGAGCCATTTCTTATGCTCTTTGCCCTCGTCTCTGGCATCTTCCCACTCGCCTTTGAACATCAAATCCCACGGCGGTTGAAATAGTCTTGCCAGCCGGTTCGTTCTTGTCGTCGATTCGGACTCGCCTCCGGTCGACTCGGCGAGAATCTGAGAGTTATCGATACTGTCTCGTTCCCAAATACTGGAGGGCTGGTGCTGATTAAAAATGCCTGGGACATTCGCTTGGAATGGTCAGCATAATTTCTAGGTATGAGACTAATACTTACATCGCTGAGTACGTCGTGTCTGGAAACCTCGAAGTCGCTCTTGCACTGCATCTTCATACCCCATCCCACGCATGGAAAATGGGTCTGATCCAGGACCAACTAACGTCTCTGCCTGGCGAGCGATTGGAGCTCGTGGTTCTTGAGTGGCCCCCTCTCCATACATTTCTTCTTGCAGACGTCGCGCCATTGCTTCGTCATCTTCAAAGTCAACAGGTGCTGAGGAGTGTGGTGGCTCGTTTGGTCTTGTAGAGGTATTGACACCAGTGACTACAGGGTCATTGGCGTCACCTGCACTATCATCGTCATCATCGAGGGCTATAGGGTGTGAGGGGCTGCCGGCTTGATTTGAGGTTGTTTGAGGAGGGGGTTGCGATGTAATGTTTCCTCCGGACAAGTCCACGCCACCATTCTCAAACCAGAGCTGTACTGCCTGGTTAGCATCACCATCTGCTAACTGCGCATATTGCGCCGCTAGCTCTGGAGTGGCACCGGCAACTGAGATCAATGTGGCAATTGCTTCATCCATCGAGAAGAAGATGTGCAAGGTGATGCTCCCAATGGGATCAGATCGATGAAGTGAAGGAATCGTCGAGGGAGGATCAGAGGTTTAGGGTAGACGATATGGAGGTGCACGAATTGGGAGTAATATCGTGGTCAAATACTTTCTGGGTTGGGAAGACGAGACGGTGAGAGAGAATGTGTCTGGTTGATAATGAGAAGAGGCAGATGGGAGAAGCAGCAAACAAACGATTTCAATATCAGTCACTGGCCATTTGAAAAGGCCCCAATTGAGTTTCGTCATTGGCAGGTACCAGGCCCGCTCGCTGCACTCACGCGGCAGAAGTCGCGATTCCCCATGCCCAAGATGCAAACTTGCCAAGACAGAGTCCTTTGCCGCGGCGCTTGACCAGGGGCTCATGACTTGGGTGAAGCATAGTATCTTCAAGTGCTGGCGCTTGTAGCCGCGTCGAGTGGGGACATATAGTGGCTGCAGGTGGCTGGAGCGCGGGTCGGTCGCGTTCAAACAGGAACGCGTACTCTTGGCAAGGAAGCAAGGAAAGAACGACCTGACTCGCGCTTTCCTCTACCTGAGTCGTGCCTTCCTCTGTTTCTCCAACTCGAACAATCGAGAGCAAAAGCAGCAACAACTGCCATTCCCATACTTCCCAATGGCTGCTGCAGTGCTGGGAAAGAGATCTCGAAGACTTCTGGATGAACAAGGCATGTACCGACTTCGCAAATGGTTCTGTTGCGAGGGCATTGACTGACTTTCGACTTATAGATCTCTCCATACAGCCTCCTTCACCTAAAAGACAGACGCGACGGTCAGCCCCAAAAATCTACGAGGACAGCGTTCTACAGATCGAATCGCATAAAGCCGAAGCCAAGGCTGGAAGACCGTCGAGATCAATTCGCTCCGTCAGACGAACAGAAAAGGCAACGACAAGCACGACCGCCCCCAAACATGGACAACTTCTGCTATCGGTAGATGAAGTGCCCGAGCAGTCCTCAGAGGTGTCAGGTATGTGAATTTCGACTGAAACCAAGTCCCATAATTAACGCCTTCGAGCATCAGACGAGAACGCTTCGCCATCTATTGTTGCAACTCCAACAACTTCACGCTTCAAGGACGTCTTTGCATCCACATCCCCAAGTACCCCGAAGCATCGTGTCCGGTTGACTGGTCGCCTTTTAACCCCGAGAACTACCCCATCGAAAACTTCTGACCGACCACAAAATGTCTACTCCAGAGGACGGCAACTATTTACCCAATCTGGAAGCTCCAAGATCATCGGCCGCGAGGCAGAACGAGACCAATTGAGCAAATTCATCTCCAAGGCAATAGAAAGTCAGAGGGGCGGTTGCACATATGTCAGCGGCCCTCCTGGGACAGGCAAGAGTGCGCTAGTGCACGAAGTTCTAGAAGTGTTTCAGGACCAGTGTGTCAAGGTTGTGACAATCAACTGCGTGGCAATGAAGACCTCGAGCGATGTGTTGGCCAAGTTCTGTGAGGAGTTTTGCATGTCGTCCAGCGGTCGCCAGACAGCAAAGACAAGCCTCAGTAGGCTCTTCACCAGCGAAGGACCGAATAAGACGATGAGTGTTGTTCTGATGGACGAGATCGACGCACTTGTCAGCAGTGATTGTGAGCTCCTGTATAACATCTTTGAGTGGGCGATGCATCCTTCATCGTCACTTGTGCTGATCGGAATTGCCAACGCTCTGGACTTGACCGACCGGTTTCTGCCACGGCTGAAACTGAAGAACATGCAACCAGAACTTCTACCTTTCCTACCATATTCAGCACAGCAGATCTCCAGCATCATCTCAACGAAGCTGCGATCTCTCCTGTCAGTTGAAGTCTGTGCGACATCGGATTTTGTGCCACTGATGCATCCGGCAGCTATCCAGCTCAGTGGGAAAAAAATTGCGTCTCAAACAGGGGATCTCCGCAAAGCTTTCAGTCTGGTGCGTCAAGCCATTAATCGAGTGGAACAGGAGACCATTCTGAAGATGAATGGAGAATCAAGTGTGACACCAACCAAGCAGCCTTTGGGCGAGATTCGCAATCCAAGGGCGAATATGGAAGCAAGCAAAAGCAACGAGCGGAACCTGCTTACACAAATGAACATGGAGACCGCGCCTCGAGTCACGATTGCACATGTGGCCAAGATTGCGGCCAACTTTTTCAACAACAGCGCCATCTCGCGGCTGAATGGATTGAACCTGCAGCAAAAAGCAGTGTTGTGCTCATTGGTGGCTTCGGAAAATCGAAACAACAAACGTGATCCATTCAAAACGCCATCAAAGTCATGGTCGAGAATTGCCACAGTCAAGGAGCTATTCGAGACATACGGGAAATTGTGCAGACGAGATGAGGGTCTGTTGCAGCCTTTGAAGAACACCGAGTTTCGCGATGTGGTTGCCAGTCTGGAAACGCTAGGTCTGGTACACGAGGCATCGGGGCGACTTTCGGGTGTAATGACACCATCAAACACGCCGTCGCGCAATGGAAAGATCAGCGACGACAAGCAAATTGTCTGCGCAATCACTGAGAAAGAAATGAGAGACGGGTTGCAAGGAGCGGGATCCGACCTCCTACGGAGGCTCCTTGACGAGGAGTGAAGGGGTTGATGTGAATTTTGTGTGGCTTTTCTCTGAGTTGGGCATGTAAGGTTTGTTTGAATTGCAAGGACTGCATCAGCGACGGACCGGAGTTTTTTGTGTGCGAAATGATGATGGACGACAATTTGTGAGATACTGCAAGACCAAGGCGACATTGAGATGAGTCGGAGTGGAAAATGAGACAGATGATAGAGAGGCGTAGGTACCTCCCTCTACATACCTACAGTAGAGTACATTATTGATGTACAATAAAAGAATGAGAAAGTGATGTCAGATGTTTTGGTTGCCTGGGGCATTCTTTGATGAGATTGGATCTACGGAGTAGGTGTTTACAAGTTAGGTAGGAAAGTGCCGATGGTGGTGCAATCGATCTTGCCAGAGCGGAACAAGCCTTGATGGGTTTAGTGGGCTCAACAAGCTTCCAAGTTGGCACCCACGGGCACCTTCCTAAGGACCCAAGGTACCTCAGGGAGGCAGGTGTTCAACTTATTTCTAAAATATATGTGCAGTTGCGCCATGGTGCTTTAGGAAGCGGCGTTCGAGTTCAGTAATTTCCAAATTAAGCACATTCTTTGCCGAGGAAGGTGATCTCATTTTCAGACTCATACGAAGGAAAAGCGATCTACGGAATAAGCAGATGACGCTACCTGAGCTTCGGCTGGCTTGATTTGAGCCAGTCTGAGAGCACCACAACTTCCACAAGTATGTACCTTTACGAGTCCTCGTATGCGATGTCGTGTTCTGGGAGTATGGAGTACAGGGGCACGAGGGCGCACCTGAGGTTAGCTGCATGGGCGTCGTCAGCTTGTGGGTCCAGCCCGCGTCATTCCCCACAAGTTTTACTTCCCACCTGGACTGGAAGATCAACAAGCCTGGCAGCCTGGACACTGGAAAAAGAACCATTATTGACAGCACCCAGACCACCCACGACCACCCACGACCACCCGATAATGGTAAATTGGACACCGATTGTTCCTCCCCCCAATCTCCATTGTCCACTCTTTGATCGCCCCCCTAGGCTTACTCCATGCCCACTAAGCTTTCTGGTTCGGCACCCTAACCGAAGCACTCCAAGGGCGACCAACCGCCTCAAGGCACTGATTTCCCACTCCACCAACACGTCCTCCTCCGGGCGAATGCATGGGCTACTCGTTCTTCTCAGATCGAACTTGGACTAAGAAGGAAGATGGTTGCATTCCTCACACTCAATTCCTGCTGGGAAGTCCATCGCTGCTGATACCTCCAATCTCTCCTTCATTGCTACTGCTGTACAACTGCTTGTCCTCTATCTGGCTCGACCTTGCTAGATCTACCACCTTCCGCGACAATGCCACCGTGTTGATCAACATCTTGAGTTGACTGTTGGTCCCCCGCGACCTCGAACCACTCCGCTCCACAGTGACTTGCTTCCTCGCCTAGCTATGGCCTCCCAGGCAAATAATGATTCAGATGGTCCCGCCTTCCGCAACAAACCGTTGCAACCCATCGACCAACTCGCCTCTCAACTTGCCCAGCAGACAGACAAACTGCAAGGGAAACCCAAATCTGATAAGAAGGCCCCTGCTGGTGGCTATGACTCGACCCCGATCCCAAAAGCGCCTCCGGGTTATACCATCAAGATCACCTTCCACAAGGCTGAGAACCTCCCTTTTGCCGATTTTGGAACCTTCTCGTCGGATCCCTATATCCTCGCCGCGCTCAAGATCGACCTGCCCAAGAGACACAAGCAAGATCCTGAACTCAGGCTGAGGACTCCTACCATTCATCGCAATACCAACCCCGAATGGGAGGTCGACTGGGTCGTTGCGAATGTTCCCGCCTCGGGCTTCTTCCTGAAATGCCGCCTCTACGACGAGGATCCTAATGACCACGATGACCGGCTGGGAAATGCCCATGTTGTCGTTAACAGCATTGATGACAACTGGAAGGGCTTCTCCCATGAAAAATTCCCCTTGAAGAAGCGCATGGCCAGCAAACGAGCCTACACCTTCCGTGGATGCGCTGCTCTTCTGTCTAAGCGCGTTAAAATGAGTGGTGATCTAATAGTCAGCGTTCAAAACCTGGGTCGTACAAAGGATGACAATGGCGGACGCGCCTATACAATCGCGCCGCTCCCCTGGAGTCAACATTACTCGCCTTTGATCGGTCGTCTTGCCGGCACCAAGGAGTCAGAGCAAGGCAAAGATGGCAAAGAGACTCTGAGATACAAGTATGTGTTCGCCTTGCACTTCCCTCTCTTCTACTGACGAATCCTAGCTTTCAATCAATACAAATGCAACTCGCCGGCCCCGTGCCTGCAGACCTCTATCACCGCTATGTCGAGTTCAAACCTTTCGTCCAGGGAATGTTCCAGAGCAAGAGCCTGCGTGGCAGACTACTGAACCGAGCGCTCCACCACCAGCACGCTCGCGTTTACAACTTTGACAAGAGCACAAAGTATGGCGTCTTTCAAGAGCCATGCATTGATTTGACCAAAAAGTTCCTCGAATTTGTCCATTACGACCAAGGAGGTCGCATCTTCACCTACGTCCTTACTCTGGATGCTCAGTTTCGCTTCACCGAAACTGGCAAGGAATTCGGCATCGACCTGTTGAGCAAGCATACTATGCACAGTGATGTGAGCATCTACATTGCCTTTAGTGGTGAATTCTTCATCCGAAAGTTGAAGCATCCACAAGCACATCGAGAACACAGCGGTCCTGATCCATTACAACATGCATTACCCCCTTCGGACGATCCAGGAGCTGAAGCCGAGCAAAAGGACAAGAACGAGGACAAGAACGGGGACAAGAACGAGCTCCGAGAGAAGAATAGCAGTAGCAGCCCCGATCAATCCCACAGCGACATCTCCCACCAGAATCGACCCGGTATCGCTGTTCAAGGGAAGAGGTCGTCGTCCGAATCGATTCCTATTCAATCCTCAACAGCGTCACCGCAATCGCCATCTTCTTCATCGTCCACAGACCCTTCGCACTACGAACTGATCATCGACAATGACAGCGGGACATATCGGCCGAATGCGGAGAAACTGGACATGCTTCGAAAATATCTGATTCACGCATTCCCGGGCTTGAAAGTACACACGCTGGACTGCCAAGGCGATGAAGCCAAGATGAAGAAACTCAAGGACGAGCAACGACAGCGCAAGAAAGAGGCGGGCAAGCAGATCACGTACATGCAAAACAGCAGTCTGAGCTCAATCAGCAGCAGCGACGAGGAGGAGCTGGATGCCCGGGCAAGAGGGGAAGAAGGCCGCGAGCACCGGTACAAGCGCGAGATGCACAAGTACATGGGCCACGGCCAAGATGATTTCCATTACGATGCGACCAAAGACGGACCGAGTGACGCCCCTGAGAGTGGTGGCAGTGCGAACGTGACCAACAAGGAGCTAAATGAGAAGGAGGAAAAACATGATCCGCTCAATGGGCCCTCACCAGTGGCAAAGGCCGATGACAATGTCAATGACGGCACCAAAGCGAGTTAGTCATCTTACTCGACGCGTCTGTCACGTCCTCTGGAAAGATGTTGTTTTTTCTAATAAGTGCAGCCACTATTGTGGGCTGGGGGTTGTGTGACTGTTGCACACTGCGAGCTCGGCGTTGGTTGGATGCAAGATACCCAGTGTTTAAGAGTAATGTATGATTTGTGTTAGAGGTTTCTCTACTGCAGCTGAGGTAGACGTCTCTAGAGAAATGATATTTCAAAATGCATCAGGCATGACACGTATGATTATGATTGGATTGGCGGGAAATATGACGGATTTGTTATCTACCTACGCAAAGTCTGCCTGTAGACTTTGATCTCGTTTCTCATCGTCAACATGATGACCACCCTTTGCCATGGGAGCACGGCATGATCTAATATGATTCTTTGCAAGTACCAGGTGATACCTTTTGGTGGTGACCAAGTGACGCCTTCTGGATTTCTTGTAACCCTCCTCTTGCCATGCTAAGGTGTCTGTCTGCCTTTTGTAGCTGCCGAGGTAGGTACTGTGGGGGCTCTGTCATGACCCTATGTGGAACCTGCCGATCTTGAGAATAAAGGCCGTGAGAAAGAAAATCGTCTCCTTGGTGGGTTGCGGCAAGGCTAAGTCTTTCAGTAATCAACCGGAAAATTCATCCATCTGAAGCGACACGTGAAAGACCAGGCCATGGCACCGCCATCTGTGCCTGAAGGACCGTCTATGGGGGCGGAAGGGGACCCGTAGTCAGATCAAACAACAAACGGCCAGCCGAAAGGCACTTTGGATACTATCGCGAACCTCTTCGATCCTGTTCCAGTAGTTGGAGAACCTTTTCAGTGGCTTCGACAATTAAACCCCATTCAGTTTGATGTATGCGCTCCTCAAGGTCTTCCAACGTATCCTCTTTGCGAATCTCGACATCGCGCACGAGGATAGGCCGCCCTGCATCAACCTGTGTGATGACTTCATGGATCATGACGCCCGTCTTTGTGATTTTGCCTTGTTGAAAAGCATCGAATGCTCTGCCAATCGCGTTGGAGCCGTCAAACTGACCTGGCAGGGCAGGATGGAGGTTGATGATTTTGACGTTTGCCCTCTGCAAGGCGTCGACGAATCCGTGAGATAGAATATGCATCCATCCGGCACAGATGACCAAGTCGGGGGAGGGGATATGGGTTAGGATCTTTTGCGCCAGGTCCACGTCATATTGAACTCGGGCAGCTTCGACACCTTCAGGGGTGGCTGGGTGTTTCTTCTTGTACGCAACCAGGTTGTGGTAGGTGACGGGGATGTGGGCTTTTTGAGCTCGTTCAATTCCCTTTGCTTCACGGCGGTTGGAAATGACGTGGGTGATTTCTCCGTGAGCCAAGGTCTTTTTGGGGGCAGGCTTGTTGCTGGTAGAAGGGGCCTGACCACAGGCGTCGATGAGAGCTTGCAGATTTGTGCCTGAGCCGGAAATGAGGACGGTGATGTTGAAGGAAGTCGAGGTGCTATAGGTGCGGGTTTTGTCGGTGGTTGAGAACTTGAGGGAGGTCATGGCGAGGTCGGTCATGAAGTGGGATGGAGGAATGAGGGGGTCGTGGGCACGAAAGAATGAACGAGGGCCAGATTAGGGAGGATTGTTGGTCAATATGCTTGACTTGAACAAGCGATCTTACAGAGACATGGTGAGAGGACTTGAATGGGATGAGGCGCCAGGGTGGCTGAAGTGATGGACTTTTTGGTGGTTTGGGCAGTTGGACCAAGGGATCAAATCAAGCGAGGTCGAGTTCGAGGCCGAGATCGAAGGGTGGTTGGTACACTTGGAACCGCGATAGGTTTGGAATGTTAGCAGGTCTCAAGTTTGAGGATGTGCCGTAGCGCACCCTGCAGATGCAGGCTCAGGAAAGTGTCACAGACTAAGGTACCTCAGTGCTTGGTTTGTGCTGAGATGAAATCTTTGGTCCAAATAAGCAGAACAGGGTAAGGTGCGACCTTAAACGGGGGAGGAGCGGATGTGACTGGCGCCGTATCCACTATATGGAGCCAATATTTCTAGAGCTGCTATAAGCATCCAGTTATAAGAAGATATAGTGACGCTGTCTCAAGTCGTTGAACCTCGTGTGGACTCACTGTAGGGACTTAACTAATAAAAATGCGCTGCCGCTTGGGATTATTTCTATCTCCAGACTAGTATTTTTGGCTCATTCTTGCTAGCATCTCGTCAGTCCCACTCGCATTTGCAGTACTCCGTACAGCATGGCGTGAATGGGAACGACAAGAGGGCCAGTCAGGCTGCGATCCAAGAAAAATAAAGCAACTGGTGGGGCGCTGGTTGATTTTAAGTGCATCTTCCCCCCGCTGTCCATAAAAGCGGCCCGCCAAGACTTTTTCCAGTTGCCAAGGCATTCACTTCAGTCCAGACCACGTGATATCATTTCGTCCTCGCGTTCTCCAATTCAACACGTTGAATGTATTGTATGTCAACCACATTTCTGATCACCCACACTCGCCATCTTTACCTTGGACTATGCCCTGTTCAGAGACCATGACATAATCCATTCTCATCTTGTCTGCCACAGCCGACGCCCAAAAACCGCCAGACCTCGATCAAAGTGTCTCGATCAAGATGTCCGAGTCAAGGACCATCAATCTCCCCATTCCTCCACTCCCTGCCTCCACGTCACCAACGCTACAGACGCAGATTCAGCAGGTGATAGCTCAGAAAGGTCATTTCCACAAAGTGACCGAAAAATCTCTCCGTGCCGAAATCGATGGTCAGGCAGAGTCCAAGCTTGTCACAGATTCTCTCCAAAAGGACGACCAAGCGAAGGAGGATGAATCACCTCAGGCTCGACAAGAGCGTATTTGGAAATCCCGGGAGCAGATGATGGGCCAACTAAAGTATGATCAAGCTTGCCCAACCTGCAAACACGCGACTGACCAATCCTAGTTATGCTCAGAATGAGATCTTATGCGCACTTGACTTTGTATCTTTGCTGATCTCCAAACAATCTACCCCGGCTCAGACGTCCATGTCGCCGGCCCTAAAAGAGGCAGTACCAATTGGTACGCTTGCTAGCCACCTGATCCAGCCCAAACCGCCTTCGGCATCCGCCCGAAAACAACTTAACTTGGTCTCTCAGGGTTGGAGATGTGAAGGTTTCAAGGCCGCCTCACAAAAACTGGCATCGGCCTCAGCCGCTCTGGGAGCTGATAGTGACCGCGAATCTACTTACTGGGCACAGGTCGCTGATCTAAAGGCCCGAGGGTGGCCAGTTAGCAGACTGCCTCGAGATAACAAGGCTATCGGCGTTCATTTTGGCTTCTCAGAAGCTGCACCACAATTCCGTGACCGGGGTTTTGGCCTTCTACGACAGGCTGACGACGGGTCCATCTATCTTGACACTCATGCCAAATCAACCCGACAGGGGCGGCTTGCAGTTTATATAGTTCGAAAGGGCCACATTACAGGTGCTTTCTTGCCCCAGCCCATCACTCATGGAGATTCCGCCTCAATCGAAGCGCAGATTACCGAAGCTCGTGATTCATTGTTTGACCAAGAGTTGTTTCACGAGATTACCCGAGAAGCTCGTCTGATGGCCAATCAAGGAGTTGTCCGACGTGCACAGTCAGTCGAAATTGCTGTGGGCTCTCAACTCCAAATACGGTTGACCCTTGACGATGGGCAAAAGAAGACAGGAGCCCTGGACGCGGAAGATGAGGACATTGCGCAGTTCCTTGGAATGTCCCTACGACTTCTGCTCGCCGCAGCCCACCAACAGAACCTAGCAAGGAGATCGCAACGACCGCCTGTCATGGTAGCTAAGCCACGGCCGACTCCGGAGTATGCCCTCCTTCGTCCTATCCTTGCACACTTACGACACAAAGCGGCAGTGGACGCGTTGATGTCGGAGTGCCACAAGATTGTCCATGTCTTAACCAAAGCTGGCTTGCCCGCCGAGATGAGTCCCGGTCAAGCCACTGACACAGTCTTCGAGTCCTTGAAGACTGAAACATCCTCCTCCATTTTGCCTAGTCTTCTGCTACCCGCCAAAACTGCCTTGAAACTCAGCTTGGGAGACTTTGCTCAACTAGATGTCGGCATTGCAACGTTCTTGGGGCCCCCTTTATTTGGGACACGATATGAGACTTCAGAAATTGACTTTGGCTTTTCGTCGGTTCCAAAGTCGCAGCACGAGACGTTGGAATCAACGACCGTCTTCATTCGAAGGATACTCCTCCTTGGCTTGGTAACTCGTGCGAAGCAACTTGCCTCCGAAAATACGCAACCTCAGGCCGCAGTGTGGTCGGTTTCAAGTCCATATAACGGTGAATTGACTAGGTACGAGTCCGGGGAGGCCGTGCAAAAGTTGCAAATCGCTTTTCTGGGCCAGTCAATTAGCATGCGTTGGATCTCAGATCTCAGATCATCCCCTAAGGTGCACCAATTCTGGTCGTGGAATGCGACAGGATGTTCACACGCTGGGGGTACGGACGTTACATTCAGAGCTGATCAGAAGTTTGATGAAATAATATCGAGCATCTTTGCGGAAAGCGCATGAAACACCCAGATTGCCGCGACATCCTTGCTCTCATCCTATCGATAAACAAGCTGAAAGCCTTGTCATGCATTGTCTTTGCCGGGAAAGACAGGGACAGTATGGCAATCTGTGGTTAGGATCATGATTTCTGACTAAAGCTGAAACTGGCTATAGTATCTGCAGTGAATGGTCAGAACATTATACATGATCGATGCTGATGCTGCTCCTGTTCTTGCGTAGCTTGTCAAGCCATATTCAAGAAACAAAGGAACAATGATGCAGGATGCTCGATTCCCTTTCGCATCAGAAATGCCAGTTCCTTCGTGGTAAGAACACGCCGCACTCTACGGCTTTCGTTTCGCCGTGCAATAGCGACGATACTTTCCCTAGCGCACCGCTTTAATCAGTTCCACTTGCTTCACACTTTCCTCTCACTGACTTCTCGGTCGGTCTCAACTTAAGGGCAAACTTTGCGTGGGATCTAGATCTACTTCCTTGCACGATCAGTAGTTGCCGAGTTCTAACATGTGCTCGATTGTCCTTTGAGAGAAATTGAGCGCTATCTAGATGGCCTTGTCTGACATCTCTTCCTTTACAACGATACCTCGGGTATCAGTTACGAGATTCCCCACAACTTTGATATCCGATCCTCGGACGGTGACATCCCTGCCAGCAAGTGGACCATGACTTCAATACTGTTGGAAGCGGTCTCAAAAGCTCCATCGCGAGCTGCAGATTGGTTACCTTGGGTTTCAGAAGGTATAACCTAAGCCTATTGTTCGCCCTTTGAACTCTGGAACCGTGAACCTCTACCCGACCCGTCAATCGAACAACCTCTGGTCGCCGGCTTATAATGCACTGTCCGCAGTTTTTGTATCAAACCGCGCCCGGATATATGCTCCGATCGTCATAGACATTTTTCGTGAGGTGGGTGTGTTATTGCGCAACCTCGCCAGAATGCAACTCGCCCAATATTCCGAACCATCTGAACTACTACCGTCTGCCATCGTCAACGGATGCTGCGTGCTACACTCAGTGTTCTCTGCCAAGATTTTTGCTCGCAGCATGGCTCGTCCCGCTGTAGGAGTACCAGATACTCTCAGGTTGGTACCCCGCAGACGTGACTTCATTTTGACGTAGGTCGCACTTGTTATAGGTAGGATCCGTCTACGGAAAGGAGCGGTCGTATTGTTTCTTCAGGTCCACGGATGCTTCCAGAGGTGTGACGTTATGGACGATACGGCTGCGCCCCATACTGGTATATCCCACTTCTGCCCCTTCCACCTGCTGAAAGCATCTCGTTTCAGGAGCATTCAGAAAGAACAAACGCAAACCCCATTCTACCTTTGACACAACTCTACCCCACGCATCCACTCACTACAAACATGCCTCGAGGAGCTGAGTACGCTGGCGAGCCGCCTCAATCCGACAACGCCATTGAGAATGGAAAGGATATCATCCACGGAGGAGATGGAAAGGTGTGTGACCTCACGCGATCTGGTCGGTCTTTATTCACATTGAGTTAACACATCTCCCTGAACAGCCCACATCCGAAGAAGAGATCCGGAGAGCCGGAAAAACAGCGCCTCTGCCCGAAGGTCTGAACGAAGTTCATGATGACGTTCACAGTGGAGGTGGAAGCAGAGGATTACCAGCAGGTGGCAGTGGAAAAGGCGGACATGAGCCAAAAACTCTCGGGGAGGAAAAGGGGCTACATATTGAACGCAAGAAATAGGCTCGCATGGCCAATGGTCCAAACAATGTCACCTTGAGATTTCGATGGTTCTGACATTTATATACTCCCGTCCCGCGTTGATCGTTTAACCTGGCCGCTCGCTCTCGGAACACGACTGGCGAAAGAACATCTTGTCCAACGTTGCCGTCCCTGGCATCCCCGTATCTAATAGTGTCTTCATCGTTGTCCACATCGGGCGCTGTCCAGTCCACACCTGCCTAGAACTACGGCATGACGATTGTCAAGACCCCACCGGCCGAGTAAATGGTCTTCACGGCCCTTTTATACAGAGCACCTTCACATTTCAACTCAAGAATCCAGGACAATAGGCGCCCTTCACATCACACCCACATGAGGAGTGCCATCCCATCCTTCATCCGAGACAGAAGATTCACGAGACGTGAAACTAGCGCTGTCACTGTCGCTGAGACTCTGGTACTCCCTGATGGTTACATCAAAGTCCGGGAGCTCAACTGCTCGTGCGGTGTCAACCCATAGGGATTCTGCGGCTGAGAGTCGTTGCATCCATTGGCCGACAGTGATGGTTCCGCCGCGATATGTGAAATGGAGATTGGCGTACGGGGAGATCGGGTTGAGAATACCTGCCTGTCGGGTCTTGTGTTTCCAGTCTGGGTGAGCGTCGTGGACGATGTACGACCGTTCGGCGGACAGGGCATTGATATAGTTGAAGAAGGAGGGTTCGGAATCTTATTATGCATTAAGTTTAGCCTTGTGTTCGATATGGCTTGTAGAGCAAGGTTTAGATCTGATGTCATTGTAGTAGGTATATAGGAGTGTAGGCTTTCAGCGAGAGTGCTGACCCAAATGAAAATAGATAAACTCAAACTCACATGATTCAGGCGGGCCTGAAAGTGGTGTTAACCACTCAAATCGCTCTTGAAAGAGGGCTTCTAGCCTAAGATAGGAGGCGTAGACAATAAGATGTTGATTCTTGAAGTGCCCATAGAGCGTCCTGCACAGCTTCGGGAAGTTGAATAAGCATTGACGCCGGGAGTGCTGCTATGTGAGAGATATTGCTCGGGTCGTGTGAATGAGGTGGCTCCAGGAAACGACAGTCTGTCGCGTAATTAGGCTCCATCGTGGTTCAATTGCTTGACTGAGAAATGTCACCTTGGCTGTCGCAAGAGGTGAATGGGATGAGATAGACAGTGACGAAAGGAGAGTAGTGGGTTTCATGTGCACGAAGCAGTGGCACAACTCTTGAAGCTATATACCAGAGGGTCATGTTCCATGTTGGCAGAGCGAAGGCATATCGGTAGCCGGCTCCGATATCTCTATATGAAAGGCCATAGAGAACCGACTTAGACATGATATGATAGGTGGGTAGTCGACGGCGATGATGTTGGATAGGTGGGGAGTGCTGCATGCTCAAGGACATGGACGGGCGCAGTCAATCTCGTCGGACTGGATGAAGCTACCTCAAGGCTCGTGAGAGAGATGACGGTATGGAGCTGTCTGACTGTCTACCCCAAAGAGGGCTGCATGAGTGGCATAACCTATAGACAGAAGCACATAAGATGCGTTGCCATAGTCCACAAACTAGAGTTAAAGGATATTTAAACCCTAACTCAGGATGGACTCTCCGGTTGAGTGCCCCAGGCGTACCTCAACGGCCCCGCAGAATATCGACCGCACCACCAGCGAACCAGCGATCACGACCAGTCAGACACTTACCGTTCAATACGGATGTCTAGGTGCTAGACGAAACAATGAGGTACTCGACATCGCCACGCACGAGCGGCGCAGTCGGCGCTCCCATTGACGGACGCCGTGTGGTCACTTCACATTGAGACCTTCCTAAAGTATTTCGCCCCTGCAATACTCTGGCACGTCGCCTAGCGCCTCCAACTCGACGCGGCATGGTCATGCTGGGGATATGGCCAGTTAACCTTCTTGTGCGTAGAAATACCGTTTTCCTTGACAACCATGCGGTAGGGCGCAGACGACCGAAATGCGATACATGACCTGTTGCAATAGATGACATTGATTGCAGAGCGTCCCCAGATTACTCCTCTTATCTTGGCACCCTCGCTTAGTGTTCCGATGAATATTAAATTCGGACGATCATCTCGCGTCAAAGCGATATGACAAGGGATGTACGCTTTCTGCTACAACATTACGGCAAAATGAGTTCAGAAAGTACTATCAAACAAGTCACTAGGAGACCTTAAAACTTAAACCGCGGGACGATCACCCGTCTTACTCAACGGCTTCTACGTTCAGAAATGATTGGAAGGCTGGAATTTGCCCCATTGCTTCTGCAGAGGCAGGGGCGTTTTCCATCTGGTTGTAATTTTAGCCGAATGAGCCCAGCACCAAATACAGGAGAACTACTTGATGTCGGATAAGCGCAAATCGCGTCAATGAAGAAGAATGGTAGTGTTGTCGCGCTGAGCCTCTGAGACACCAAGCCGTGTGATCTACTCAGTGAGCCCGTGCATTTGGGAAGGAATATATACACTAATCGAAGTAGGAGTCCCTCTCTCCTGTGCACAGCTTCCCAGTGGGCTTCTTCATTACATACGTGAACTCGAGGTCAAACTCCTTTCAGTGACGCCGACCTCACAGGATTTCCACCGTTATAGCTACTGCTGGCCATTTGAAAATTCCGCATGACACAATCGCCCAGCTTAAACTTGCTGACCTTCGAGCTCATGCAGCACTGACGTTGCAGCTAAAGCAGGTACTCGAAGAAACTGGAGCTTTCAGTTTTTGTCCCTCTTACTATTGAACCCCTCCATACGTTGCTTACGCTCCTTTGCTTTCCGAGCCGCTCCCCGGTAGAAACTCCCGGGATACGGACGACAGTCGTCATAGGCTTCGCATCCGCCTATTCCCCGGTCCCCAAGTGCCACCAGGGATCAACATCAAGAAGGCGCGTTTTCTTCTGCGCACTTCCTGAGTTATACACTTAATCTACATGTAGCAGCCGCTCCGGGCTGACGACCATAATTGCACAGGGTTGAAGGAGATGTATGGGAAGCGATCAGCATTGCATCAACTCTGGTCTAAAATCCTTACCGACTCCACACCATGCACGTTGTTGAAGATGGTTCTCACTGATACTGTGTCAGAGGAGATGAGCAACAGACTAAGTTCGAGACCATTTTGAGAAACCACGCAGTACGTAATCCTCACACTTCATCTCTTTTAAGTCATGCGAAATCAGCAGCAAGCATTTTGTCGCTGGGAAGACGAGCATACCTACCAGTGTAACGATGCAACCAGAAAGCCCGTCAGATAGAAGGCAGCGACTATCATTCAAGACGTGAAAAATATGCAAGATTGGGCACCAGAAATGCAGTAAAGAGAGACCAACGTGTCACTACTGCCAGATGAGACGCGTCGACTGCGTGTATCCTAACATTCCGACCAAGAAAGCCACCCTTTCTACCAATCACCCCGCAAGTGCTTTTACTCGGACACCGAGACATCATTCACAGCCTCGCCGACAAGCAAAAGAGAGGAGGAGATGTCGATACTGTGCCTGAATCTGCGATTGCGAATCCGAACATAATCTTATCCAAAGATCTTGTGCGCGGCCACTCCTCACACCTCTATCTATTCTAAATATTTGCAGCCAATCTTGCATTTGACATCGTCAACCAAAACAGCCTCGGTGGACGGAGTCACAGAAATTGTGAGCAACTCGTCGGTTCCAATCCAGGCACTCGAGCTAGGGTCTTGTGAAGCAGCGTCTACAGATTTTCTGCTTGACACCTTGGCATAATATTTTGCGGGCACATCATACAAAGGCAAAGGCGATATGATAGAAGAGAATGAGCAACCTAGATCGCGAATGGGATGGGAAAGCTACGGTAGCCTTTCGTCAGAAGAGTACGAGTGGGAGAGACAGGTTTGGCGAGCCATGATCTCTTTTGATGCGCATGATTCTCTTGTACTGGGCCCAGCCACGAAAGTTAGTAATAACGTGTTCTAAACCTCGATATAGATCGGTAGTATAGTTTCGTAGTACATTAAAAGAGCGCAAGCTTGTTAGATTCTTCGCAGCCAGCACCATAGGGGAGTAGAGCGTCACAGAACCTTTCCCGAGGGTGTTTCGGATAATGCTTAAAAGTTTTGAGAAGAAATAAAAAATCCGCCCTATCTTGGACTCGACCGGATATAAGGTGCACTACCATAGTCACTAGGAACAAGTTCTAGTCCGTCCTACGGTCGCCTCTCGATCTCTGCGAAGGGTCATTATAGCTGTGCAGAAAGACATCAGAAGGCACCACTGATTGTTAGCAAGGAGGATGTCAACGACGCGTCGTATCCCAGTGAGACTTACGTTTCGAATGTATATGGGCCGATGAAAGAGTGGGAAGATTAGATACACTATCTTAAAGTATACATCGACAAGACTGATCACTATAGGTTGACTGGCGATCGCGGGAGCACTCGATACCTGATATGATGACCTGAGGTGCGCTGGGGAGCTGTCGGTAAGTGACTATAATTGCACAAGCTGTAAGCCAGCCTCGTGAGAAGATTTCGGCATGCCGAGAAGACTAGAATTTCTATCCAAATGTACCGTTCGTGGCCATCCCATCTTCGAGGGGCGGAAGAGGGGTGACCGGACGGTCTGACTCCTGACCTAGGCGTTAGATTGGTAGAGAACCCCCGAAGGAAGTTCAGGTGGGTGATGGTGCGTGCGACTCGTCCGCATGGTTCGGCTAAAAGGTTGAACGGCTTTCCACCAGGATTATTGCTTGACCAATCAAGGACCGCACATCAATACATTGCCACAACACCACGCAACTTATTCTGTGAGTAGGGCTCTGACGCAATGCTGGAGGGACGGAAATCGGATCGAATGAAGACCAAATTGGGGTTGATGCAAATGGTTAAATGGGAGGTTTTGTGGGAATGAGGGTGGCCTGGTCAGAAAACCATCAAACTGCCCCTTCACGATCATCGTCTGATGACCACTGAGACAGCCAGGCCGTGCTAGTGAGAGAACGACTTTGGAGCAGACAAATAACTTTCACACCATGGACAAGGTAAGTCATGTGAAAGAGTTACTCGCCAGGATCTTGAATTAACTTGATTAGTTCAATTTGAAAGATCAGACGGCAGTGATATCAGGGGCAGCTCGAGGCCTTGGTCTCGCGTTCGCAGAAGCACTTGCATCAGCAGGATGCAATGTCGCCGTGTTGGACATCCTTCCCAAACCGTCACCGGAATTATACGAATTGCAATCACAACATAACATCAAAGTCAAGTACTATATCGTTGATATCACTGTCCGCGACGAGGTTATCACTACGGTCTCGCAGATCATCCAAGACTTCGGCAGGATTGATATCAATATCAACGCCGCTGGCGTTGTGACCGACGAACCCTTCTTGACAACCTCAGACAAGAATCTCCAGCGAACTTTCGCGGTCAACGTCAATGGCTCCTTCCTTGTGGCGCAAGCCTGCGCAAGCACTATGGTCGAACGGTACAAAGCACAGCATGGCGACACACCTGCAAAGGACGCCACAACCGGGAGTATCGTTTTCATCGCCAGTATCGCCACCTACATTGCCAGCACCGCGCAGCAGATCTCATGCTACACGGCGTCTAAAGCTGCCATCAAGGGACTCGTGAAGCCAGTGGCAATGGAGCTGTCCCGACACGGAATTCGAGTCAACAGTCTCAGCCCCGGCTATACGATGACGGACATGATGAGGGGCTTGCAGTCCGAGCAGCCGGATCTGGTTAAGCAGTTTGAGAAAGAGACCTTGTTTGGGAGGATCGGGTTGCCGGAAGAGTTGAAGGGCGCGATGTTGTGGCTATGCTCCTCCAAAGCCAGCGGTTGGTATACAGGACAGGATCTGCTGCTTGACGGAGGTGCCACTTCTTGGAAACATCCTGCAGTCTTGAATTGAATCATAGTTGGCAGTTCCCGATCTCGAATTGGCAAATAATCACCCAGAACAGTACTATCTTGAAGCCGTATGAATTCGTGTTCAGGTGCAAGAAATCATTGGAATTAATGGCGCGTAGAGGTCTGCTTGTGGACTGAACGTACTGAGACGAGCGTGACATCCTCCACGCTAGAGCTGTCAAGAATCATTCTCGATGGAAAATCTATTCAAGGCCACATTGCGTATGGACTCGTGATACGACGTTTGCCCGAGTAACAGCGGCGGTGAACTTCTCCCCAGATCTCGCATGGTAGACCAGACTTTCAGCTCTCCACGAGTCTCCCACATAACCCACAATCTTGGGAGTGCCCACCGTGGGGTTTAGTTTGATACACCGACCGGTCACGCAGGCGGTTTGCAGCGCAAGAAACCTGTGAGGAGGAGACGAAGCGGAAAAGCGGGCGAGAAGATGACTTGACTGCCGGGTTGTCGAATCAATGGCTAAATGGCTAAATGGCTGAATTTCAGTCGCCAACTGGCCGTGAAAGCCAAGGTGATGGAAGGGCGGAGAGGAGGACTTCTGTCCAACAAATAGGAACCATCTGGTATGCGTGTGATATAATCGACTGTGGAGTCGCCACCATGGGGCATCAGAGGGAAAAAACTGGCACTCCCCGTAAGTCTCGTCTTTTTCTAGGCTGAATACTAATGACATCCCCTCGGGCGAGAACTTGGCGTATTATCAAAGTATTTCAAGGTGCGAGCAAGCATCTCGTTGTCAGATCTGAAAGCAGACAAGCCGTGACCACGATTTTCTTCCCGTCTGGACGAGCCATCACAACGATTCTCACGTCTTCAGGCCTTTCATCTTAATGGAGAAAAAACAGACATGCCGTTGGGCGGCACTTTCGCTATCCAACATTGCCTCAGTCTTCCTCCCCGATCTACTCGGTCGCGAAGATGCACAGTATGAACACAAGCTGGTCGCAATCAGTACGACGGGCTCAGTTGAACGAGCCCAGAAATGGTTCGAGGACAACAAGATCCCGGATCCTCAGTCGATAGCCATCTACAACTCATGGCAGACTATGCTGGAGCAAGGCAACTTTGACGTGGTGTATATCTCAACACCGCATCCGTTGCATTATGAAGAGATATTAAAAGCCCTCGAATGTAAACGGAATATCCTGGTTGAGAAGCCAGCAACCATGAATGCTGCGCAATACCGAAAATGCACGCAACTTGCGAATCAGCAGGGTGTTGTGCTCATGGAAGCGATGTGGACACGCTATCTGCCTGCAACGAGGTACCTGATAGAAGAGCTCTTGCCGAAGATTGGCAAAGTCAGGAGGGTGTACTCTGATTTCTCATTCCCCATCGTCGGACCGGACCTCTCAGATACGTCTCGATTTCTGGATAAGGCAGCTGGAGCGGGTGCTCTACTGGACCAAGGGGTTTATGCACTGACATGGGCGGATCTTGCACTGAACGGAATCGAGGTTGGGGAAACCAACGTGGTGCACTCCAGTTCTTGGAGCGTCCCTGGAAGGCCCGGCGGGGTTGACGACATTAACACTGTCGTACTTGCGAACAAAGGCGCCACGGCTATCATCACGACCAGCATGACTGTTCCTGGATCGAGCAAGCCTCCATTCTACGTCCGCCTTGGTGCTCAGAAAGCGGCCCCTTCTGTCAGGATTGAAGCCACAGAGGCATCGGTGGCAATTCCTTTCCCACCGATTCGGCCGGAAGAGTTGCATGTACAGTGGTACGGAGATGCCCATTTGAATGAGGATGGCACGGAAAAGAACGAAATCATCAAGAAACCTGTCAATGGATGGGGAATATGGTATCAGGCGGATGTCATTGCGGCGGCAGTATTCAACAAGCAGCCGGGCGTGATAGGGGCCGAGGAGAGTTTGAGGGTATTGGAATGGCTGGATAAGGCCAGATCGCTGGCAGGTATAACATATGACGAGAAGCTGGAGAAAGTGTAGGTGGACGTATTCGAGTAGACGTGCCGAATCATCAACTATGGCTCAAAAGGTAAATGACAGCCACAGGAAGTTCGCTCCTTGCAGTCTAGAGAAGTCGAAAACCTGTGTCAAACACCCTTATTCTCTGTACGGAGTTTAGGGTAAAGCTGACTAGAGCTTCAGTTATGTAGGGTGGCTGAATATCACGTGAATGGTCACGTTATCACGTGACTGATATAAAGACGACGTTTGTTCTTGGCATCGAGAGGATGTCCTTTCTGAACATGATTAGAATCCGACGTTTCACATATCAACCACGTAAATATCAGGCTTCGTGTCCTTATATTTAAGAGGACTGGAATTCAACTAGTCTGCATCGGGGCGCACAGCAGAGCAAGTTGTCTTCAAGATGACTACGAGGTACAGAGTGGAGTGTACGTCAATTGTCTTCCATCTACTCCTCTCACCGACAGTACTGACCGCTCTCAGATGCTTTGAAGGCAAGTAGATGATTATTAGGGGTTATGAGAGGCCATGCTGACATCTACGGGCATCAAGACACATCGTCGTGACCAGCTTGTAAGTCGAAACTCCGTACTGCCCTCCAGCCAGGCTGACTGACTTGATTAGATCGAATGGATCAAAGGTCTCCTGGCTGTTCCATTTGTTCTGAACTCCCAACCTGCGGTAGAGTATGACGACAGCAACGCACAGAGTTTGAATTCAATGGCAAGGTCCGCACGACAGAGGTATGCCGAGATCTTTAGAGATGTCGAAGACCTCATTCTTGACCACAGTAAGTGTTACGAGAGCAGGTCCTTCGGGTGGCTGACCATATAGTCAATCATCAAGATTCTCCGACCGCGAGATCAAAATTGAGGATGCTGGTGCCAACAATTTCAACGTTCTTCACTCCACTAGCACTTGAGGATTCCTTCAAGCAACAAGATTCAATACGGGCAATCTCTTCGCGGCGATTTGTTGCCCCTTCATTCAACGACATACGATTGATTCTAAACACTGCTCAGATCATGGCCATGATTCAGCCGAAACCCTACCGGTCTCTCAAGATCAACATGAAGCCAGGCCTGGAGCTGTTGACGTTTGATGGTGATGTGACCTTGTATGAAGACGGGGCCTCATTACACTCGGTAGAATCTGACCCGGTCATTCTACGACTGTTGCATTTTTTATCCCAGGGAGTCCGCATTGGCATTGTGACTGCGGCCGGCTACACACAACCAGAGAATTATTTCCAGCGGCTGTCAGGCTTACTTCTCGCCGTCAAAGCTTCAACCTCTCTCACGCCTGAGCAAAAGACGAATCTCATCATCATGGGTGGAGAGTCCAACTTTCTACTGGTGTATGACGACACGGCAGAGTACTGCTTACGGTACATTCACCGCCGCGAGTGGGTCCTGGAGGCCATGAGTGACTGGAATGAGCCTGCAATCCAGTCTTTGCTGGACGTTGCTGAATCGGCATTTCACTCATGCATTCGAACTCTGCATCTCCAAGCTAAGGTCTTGCGAAAGGAACGAGCTGTGGGCATCTATGCGGCCGACCAGTCCAAGAAGCTCACACGTGAGCAATTGGAGGAGACAGTCTTGGTAGTCCAACAAGTGGTCGAATCCTCACTCAACACCGTGGACCCAGAGGGCAAGGTCATTCATGCAGACATACCGTTTACCGTCTTCAACGGCGGTGCTGACGTCTTTCTGGACATTGGAGACAAATCCTTGGGAGTACAGTCGTGCCAGAAATGGTTCGGTGGCATCTCCCCTTCACGAACGCTACATGTGGGTGATCAATTCTTGAGTGGAGGAGGTAATGATTTCAAGGCCCGGAGTGCTTGCTGCTGCGCATGGATTGCAAGCCCTGCGGAGACTGTGGCATTATTGGATGAGATGATTGCACTTGGGGAAGGGAAGTGACATTCGGATGGGTCTGACCTGGGATGGGAGTTATCACGTAGGCTGGAGTAAGGATGCCAGTTGTTCACCGTTGAGTGCAGGCGGTAATAAGTACTCGGAGGATCAACTGGTGGCTGGTGACTGGTGACTGGTGACAGACGGGGAGGGGATATGGGACGATGGGACGTTATGCAATTTGCGAAATCTACCTAATTATCACAACCTTCGGAAGATGTTATCTCCGATCCGTGAATAGACACTTTTGACACATCTGGGCTGCCACTAACGACGCGTCTGGTATGATGACTTGCCCCTTTCCTTAACCAACCCTGGTCCGCCTCTTCTTCTCACGTACTAAGGCACGTAGACCAAATCCTACTACTAACGACCATCCCATATACGTACGAGTACTTCTACACGAATCTAACCAGACCTGCAACAAATGCGGTCCCATCCCTGTTGGCTCTGTCGTCGTCGTCTACTCCTCTCACTCACCTCAAACACCCAACCGTAAACAATCCCTGGACGCCCGATCACCGACTCCTGCCGTGTCCAGCCGCACGACACACCACTACTTTCCTGTCGTCTCGAGCCTTGACATGAGCACGACGTGTCTACCCAACGAGGCCATGCCCCAGTAACTGCTCCTCGACAATCTCTCTGAATCCTCCACCTGCGAATCGGTGCCATCGCCGCAGTCCGAAAGGCCTCAGATGCCCCTACCTCGGTCTCTCCCACCATGTCGTCTATGCGCGGTCTAGTCCAGTTCATCGCCGACCTTCGCAATGCAAGAGCCCGGGAACTCGAGGAAAAGCGCATCAACAAAGAGTTGGCCAACATTCGTCAGAAGTTCAAAAGCGAGAAACTCGATGGCTACCAGAAGAAGAAATATGTCTGCAAGTTGCTATATATCTACATCCAAGGCTACAACGTCGACTTTGGCCATCTAGAGGCTGTCAACCTCATCTCCGCAGTCAAGTACTCCGAAAAGCAGATCGGGTACCTCGCAGTCACCCTCTTCCTGCACGAACAGCACGAACTCCTCCACCTGGTCGTCAACAGCATACGCAAAGACCTCGCGGACCACAACGAGTTGAACAACTGTCTGGCCCTCCATGCCGTGGCCAATGTCGGTGGCCGCGAGATGGGTGAGGCCCTCTCCGTCGACGTCCACCGTCTCCTCATATCTCCCACTTCCAAATCCTTTGTCAAGAAGAAGGCAGCCCTGACCCTCCTCCGACTCTACCGAAAGTTCCCAGGCATCATCCAACCGGAATGGGCCGAAAGAATCATTTCTTTAATGGATGATCATGACATGGGTGTCGTCCTGTCCGTCACTTCCCTGATCATGGCACTGGTTCAGGACAATCCAGATGCCTACAAAGGTAGCTACGTCAAGGCTGCACAGCGACTGAAGAGGGTCATCATCGACAACGATATCTCTCCCGATTACTTTTACTACAAAGTGCCTTGCCCGTGGATTCAAGTCAAGTTCTTGAAGCTGCTGCAATATTACCCTGCCTCAGAAGACACCCATGTCCGAGATCTCATCCGTGGATCTCTCCAGGCTATCTTGAATGCCGCCAATGAGACGCCCAAGAATGTCCAACAGAACAACGCCCAGAACGCGGTTCTGTTTGAAGCCATCAACCTCGTCATTCACCTTGGCAATGAAGCTGGTCTCCTAGGCCAGGTTCCCACCAAGCTAGGAAAATTCATCACCTCGCGAGAAACCAACGTTCGATATCTCGGCCTGGACGCCATGGCGCATTTTGCCGCTCGCTCTGACAGCCTCGAGCCCATCAAGAGACACCAGAGCATCATTATTGGCTCCCTGCGCGACAGAGATATCAGCGTCAGGCGAAAGGGATTGGATTTGCTCTACAGCATGTGCGATACGACTAACGCTCGGCCAATCGTGAATGAACTATTACGTTATCTGAATCAGGCAGACTATTCCTTGCGGGAAGAAATGACGCTCAAGATTGCTATTCTAACGGAGAAATACGCTACAGATGCCCAATGGTACATCGACATTACCCTTCGCCTGCTCGCCATGGCTGGAGATCACGTCAGCGACGAAGTTTGGCAACGTGTCGTCCAGATTGTCACCAACAACGAGGAGTTGCAATCGTATGCTTCACAGCACATCTTTGAGTACATCAAGGCTGACAACTGCCATGATACCCTGGTTAAGATTGCCGGTTATATCTTGGGAGAGTTCGGACACCTGATTGCCGATAACAATGGGTGTAGCCCTATTGAGCAGTTGATGGCGTTGCAGACGAAAATGATCTCGGCTCCTGACACTACGCGGGCAATCATGTTGTCTACGTTTGTCAAATTTGTCAACCTGTTTCCAGAAATCAAGCCACAGCTGTTACAGATGTTCGAGTTCTACAGTCATTCGCCCGACTCGGAACTGCAACAGAGGGCCTGTGAATATCTCACCATTGCTACGCTCCCCACCGACGATTTACTACGGACCATTTGTGATGAGATGCCTCCCTTCTCCGAGCGCGCCTCCGTTTTGCTCCAGCGACTCCATCAAAAGTCGGTCGGCACGAGCGAACGCAGAACATGGGTGGTTGGAGGCAAGGACGCAAACAACGACAAGCAAGAGATCCTTCTGGCCCAGCAGACAGGCTTGAAGCGGACCTTTACCACCATTGTCAATGGCACTCAAGGGGCCCCCAACGCAAATGGAAACGGGACTTCGGCCAAAACGAGCACCAAGACGAACGGGTCTGCAACCAAGGACCTGGTCGGCTTGGACATGAATGGTCATAGTGAGGATTCGGCCAAGAACCTCGCCACAGCTACACATCTTTCTCCTGACTGGGATATTGGGTATGAACAATTGTATTTTGCCAACGAGGGGGTCTTGTTCGAGGACCCTCAGATCCAGGTCGGAATACGGGCTGAATACCGTGGCCATCTCGGCGTGGTGAAACTGTACTTCACCAACAAAGCCGCTTTTCCCATTGGCTCCTTCACCACCACTCTTGACAACAAATCATCAGCTGCCTTGAAAATTGACACCAAGTCTCTACCCGAGTCCTCTGTCAATCCTGAATCGCAAACACAACAGACCATTGTTTGTACATCGATAGGCCCCTTTTCCGATGCCCCCACTATCCGCATCTCCTACCTCGCCGGTGCCTTGCAGGCTTACACCCTGAAACTCCCCATTCTACAGCATCGTTTCATGGACCCATCCGACTTGTCGGCCGAAGATTTCTTCAAGCGGTGGCGCCAGATTGGTGCTGGAGCCATGGAAGCGCAAAGCACGTTTGGCCTCCGATCGCCCAGTGCAGAGATCAATGAGAAATTCATGCGAGAGATTGTTACTGGGTTCCGATGGAAGATTTTGGAAAATGTCGACCCAAATGCGAAGAACATTGTGGGTTGTGCAGTATTGCAACTTGAAAAGGGCAAGACTGGTTGTTTATTGAGGTTGGAACCAAATATGGCCCAGAAGGTAAGCGTTACATTCCCCGCGCCCCGAATGATGCCCCTGGTTGTTTAAATTCTTCAAGTTCGTGTGGCTTTGATTGCTGACATTTGGTATGGTAGATGTATCGCTTGACGATCCGTGCTACTCAGGAGACTGTGCCAGGGATCCTGCTGCCGATGATGCAGGAGCGGCTTGCCAAAGGTTCATAGAACGGACCTCTTGATGGGGATCAAGAACCAGACGGCGAGGTCGAAAAAGCCCAAGTTCTCATGTATAGTAAGTCGCCGGACACGGCTGGCCTGCGCAGAGACTCTTGGCCCACAGTCGACGTGAAGCGAATGTCGCGTCCTCAACATCCCCGTGTGGCAGAAGCACTTTGAGCCGCCGGTTCATGGGGTGCATGTGAACCACAGCCTCGATACGACACGAGTACGTATATTGCAGTACCAAGTGCTGCCAGGCAAAAGTGTTTGGGGACTTCGCTTTCTCTCGGATTTAGCCAACTTAACGTAGCACATATTTTCTTTGACCGCCGTCCCGCAGGGCTGGATGGATGACTGGCGTTGGAACATAATGTCTTTTTAGCTTTGTCATGAACATAACATACCTTTAGCCAGGAAAGTGAGATTCCACGGTGACAGACGGTTGGTTCTTGACGCAACTGCGAGTCAAGAAGGATTCCCGGGACAGAAGTTTACTTCATTCGCTCCCATCCTCGGCTTGTTCCAGTACTTTGGCATCCTTCTTGGCTGGACGTTGGCCAAAGATTGTACTTCCTATTCGGACCTCACTGCTGCCTTGACGCACTGCGCCTTCAAAGTCCTCACTCATCCCCATGCTCAAATCGAGTTCATTGGCTTCGATTTGCAATTCCTTGGCCAACCAGTCTCGACTCTCCCGTAGAGAGATGAAGTCTTCATTTTCATTCTCCTCCGTCGTGGCTTGAGATCTCGCAATGGCGCCGATCGTCATCAAGCCTTGGAGCTGTAGATGAGGACATGCATCACGAACATGACGAGCGATTTCGAGCAGTTCGGGTGATGTGGGGTTGACGCCAGATTTTGAGTCTTCTCCTGACGTGTTGACCTGAATAAATATACGCAGCGGTTCGTCCGCTAGATCTTGATTGCCGGTCTCTTTTAATTTCTCGGTTCGCTCTTTTCTCCCCTTTTCCAAGAGACTAGCCTTCTTCAAACTGTCAACGCTTTCTACTGCCCATAGACTCTGGACTTCTCGCGCGAGCTGTGCGGCTTTGTTACTCTGCAGGCCTCCAATGAAATGCCATCGGACCGTGTGAGGAAGGACGCGACTCTTCTCCAGGAGTTCTTGTACGTAATTCTCGCCGAAATGGAGATGGGAGGTGGGTGGGTTGTGGAGAGCAAGAATATCGCTTGCGGGTTTCAGTTTGGAGACTGCAACGAGGCGTGGAGATAGAGATGTGGTTGATGTAGAGGAGGAGGAATTGGATGATTCTAGGGTCTTGGAGATGCGTTTGGTGACTGAAGACAGGTTCTCAACGAGCTGTGCGGCTCGACTGGGGTTGACGGTGACTTTCATGTTTGAGTTGGCTGAGGCTGATGAGCTGCTCATAGTGACTGGGTCGAGTCTCTCTGTGTGGACGTGGGAGTAGGTTTCTGGAATCAGAGAATGGCTGTCTATATGGGATCTCTCCAAATTTTCAAAGCTGTCTCCTGCATAGTGGTGAGTATGTCGCTATGAGCAGAAAGTTAGAAGTCGTCAAATAATGACATGTTACACTTCGCTACGGAGTAATAATTTCGAAGGGCGGGAATCCACTCTGCGGAGAGAACGATCTCCGATTGGCGAGTTGCGGGTTTCGGTCACGCCTTCCTTGTCGTCCTTGTGTTCCTGTTTGCAGGTGACTTTCGCAAGTGCGACCAGCGACACAGACAGCGTTCCTTCCCCAGGTTCTTGAAAGGTTTCCCTGATTCCACCTTTTTCCCAACGTCCAACAAACCAATTCACTCGCTCTTCTTCTCCTTTCCTTTATCCAAAGTCGCGAGCATACACTATGGCGGTCGACGATCTCATCACCGACCCAACCCTTCAACCGCTTCTGAGAACATCCCACGCAACATTAGCTCAAACAGTCTCGGCGCTCGCCTGGCTGCAAGACCAGCCTGACAACCTTCAGCACTCGCCTGATGCAAAAGCCGAACTCGCCGAACGACAAAAGGTCCTAAGCGCATACCTGGCAAAACTGCGCGGCCTGAGTCGTCGTGCAGCATTCGGTGCTAGGACCACCAAGCAAGAGACCGCCGAAGCAAGACAAGAAGTGGATCGACTGTTATTACAACTACAGAATTTGTACTATGAGCAGAGACATCTTATGGGAGAGATCGGTGCATGTGATGGCTACGAGTGAGTCGTCCGAGTTCACATCTCCCTCTAGATCATGCTAACACAGTCACAGCCATGCTTACACCCATCTCCCTCTCCTGCCGGTTGATGAATACCTAGAGTTGTTTCCCGATCAATCCGACCTCTCGGAGCAAGAGTTGATGCCGTTGAGAATTGAGCATGAAAAGCAAGAACGCGAAAAGATGGAGCAACAAAGACTAGAGTTGGTCAAAGTCAAAGATGCCTTGGTCAAAGAAAACACTAGAAAGAAAGACGAGTTGAAGAAGATGGATGAGAAACTGGAGGCCATGATTGATGGTTTGGACCCTCATCGCGAGGCGCTGGAAAAAGATCTATCTGCGGTTTGAAACTGCTTCACGATGGCACCAACATTGCCCTGCACCCCCTGTACGAAACGAAGCGATAATCTGCCATTTACTTCATCCACGATGCTTTGCATCGCGGTATCTCGATCGATCAACGAGATTGATGCAACATTTTGCCACGATTCGGCAATCTCTGCATCCTTCTCTCACTGCTCGCGACCTTCGTCACCAACCGAGATGGTGACTATATGTCACGCGCCTCTCCCCTCTCAATCAACAGTGCGATTTGGCCTGGTTCATGACCGGCCATTCCCACGCTCGGTGGCAAGTGGAGAAAGCTTTGAGAAGACCTTCACCGGGCGGCCGCCTGCAAATAAAAACAGAACAGCATATCGACAAGGCTGATAAAGCCGATTCTACGAACCTCCAACCCAGACGCACTGAAATAACTCATCTTCAGGGAGGGGCGCTCTTCAGGGCTTACGCCGCACTTCCGTCAGAATCACTGGTATCTGTTTACAAATACCCAATTCAACTAGCAGACCAGCATCTGGGGTCATATGTTCTAGTCATATCTCACAAGACGTCACCCTATTACTCATGGTTTGGAAACAGATACTACTCAGGCCCCTGAAAGGACTTCATGAAACCATAGCCGGATTCGAAAACTGCCGAATTCTGCATGTCGAGTAGATGCTTGTATACGACGTTGCCATTTCTCAATATCTGGAACAGCCCATCATACATCGTTTCCACTGTTGGGAATATGCTTGATCGCGGAACCTATCTCTTCTCGCAACCTTTGACCATTCACGATCAAAGGCTGGCTATCTTGCAATACAAAAAGCATCCTCGACCAAGCTGTCGTGCTCGGGTTTCGCCACGCATGGTTTGTTCCCCTCTGCACAGCAACGTCACCCTGCTTCAAATGGGTGACGCTACCGTCGTCGAGTTCCATTATGATTTCTCCAAACAGCACAACCCCATAGTCGAGACTCTGAGTTCGGTGCATGTGTGGCTTAGATGCTGGGCCGAAATCCACTATGCGACAAACAGTCCCGTTCTTCCTTACAAGTCCAAGTTCCCCAGAAGCTATAACGGCTTCATGGGACTTGATATCGACTTCATCATTCATCAAAGGAGGAAAGGTTGAGGTGGTGTAGACCACGTTGAAGCCAACTCCCATGTCTTGGTACCATGTCCATTTGTTACGCGATGAGGAGTGCACTTTGGCGTGACTATCCGAGTCATGACTTGTGATATGAATAGTTGGATCCGGTAGATTCGACGGAAGTGCGCTGTCAGTGGACATCTTGACTCAACTTAAGGCAATGAGATATGTTGCGAGATGGGGTGTGAGACAAGACTTTGGGAGAAAGGTCTCTAGCGGGTGTCTTCCAAGTTCTGCCCTCGAACAAACGATGTGTACCTCTTAAATACGATGGACAATCTACATGTCCGACACTGCATCAATCCATCATCTTCTAGAGCAATCTTCATTCGAGGCCACTGCGAAACCTGGCCCCGTATTTGGTCCCCGATCGGTATTGTGCATCCTTGAATCGGTATATTGTGGGTCTGCAATCGGAAAATGGGATGACACTGACTAGCCGCATTCCCCATGTTTCATTCGTATACATGGACACATTCATTGGTATGTACACGAGTACGTGAACGAGTACGTAGGTCATTTTATGCATCTTGCGTCTTTGGCCAAATCTGCATTTCTTTCTCCAGTGATGGATGAGATTTTGTGACTCTTGGCGTTGAGAGCCTGGATTTGGATCATGAGGATTTCAATTTGTAATGCGAACGGCAGTCAGAAACAATTCCTTGTTCGATTTATAATCAAACCAAGAGATTGAGATACATCTGAGGTCGAGAAGAGTTGATCCAGTAAAAGATCTGAATCGAGAGAGTTCCAACAACAGTAAATAAAACAGTTCACTATCTATATGGCTGGGCTCTTTCACTCGAGTTTGAGAAATGGCTCAGAATAACTTAGCCACGACTCTCGTTAAGTAGCGGGATACTTAGGTCTCGAGTCGGGAATGGACTTTAGAGAAGTTAAGATCCAGCGCTGAGTATATTAGTATTCAGCGGCCATATAGTTTCTTTTCTTGGTACCCGTTTGGGACATCTACAGTATATGCCGCTTTACATAGGTATCATGTGACCTGGCTTAACTTCGGCCTAGCATCAGCCTCAGCCTTGTTCCTTAGCCTGCTCAGTCGCCTGCGAACCGTCCTCACCCTCCTCTGTCAGTCTCGATCCTGGGCACTACCGTCATTAAATGCGCCCGCTATACTTTACCGGTGCCAAGGCCATGTAGAAGGAGAGGAAAGGGAGGTGTGATACCGCACAAAGCGGAAAGATTGGTCATGCACAAGACCTGCCCTCGCTGCGTGAGTGAATTTTCTGATATACGATTCCTAATTCAATGAGTGTTCGGATAGGACGAGGCAAAAGGGGCCAGAGACATTTTGGGTCCGATCGATCAACTCTAGGTAGCTGGGTTGGCAGGTTGACCAAGAAGCTCTACGCACCTCACCATGGCGATCTATCCAGAACACATATAAAGCAAAGCGTGTGGCAAAGTAACTGTTGTACACCCGCCTTGGTTTCTCCCTCCGCCAAACGCACCGCAGTACTCCGTCTATCATGCAACGGATAAGCGTGACAATGACGTGCATATCTCCAGATTCTCGGCATTGCACGTGGTAGCTATAAATGCGTACGACGTGCTATCGCTACTATGTATAATTCTGTCCTGTGATCAGCCTAAGATAAGACCTAATATACTACGACCGTATCGAATGTCGAGCCGTACTTTGTAGGTGACATCATCTGATAATGGAATCTCGACGGCCTGGAGTGGATGCCTTCGCACCTAGCTCCCGCTCCGTGCGCGCAAGTCCACTGATAACGATCTTGGCCCCGAAGCCTTCGCCGTCCTAACAAGTCGAAGCCTGGGTTCCGAGAACAGCGCCCACTTCCTCAGAATTGCTGCTACGCCCCACAAATGTTGCGTCTACCCACAGTATAGAGGATATTGCGGCATCCCCGATAACAGTCTTGGTATGAGAGACATTTCGAACCGTCCTTCTGGGACTCTAAGCGACGGTCCATGAGGACATACTCCACCAATGGCCCCAGTTTCGGAGGCAATATTGGCCTCATGGAGTTAGCAGGTGCTGGTCACGAACTTCGTTTATCCCCGATGTCCACTTCGCGATCGTTAGCATCTACCGGAGGCCTACTATACTGGCGGTATCTTGAAGAGTCAATGGGACCTGGGCTACCTATAAAGCCGAGTAAAATTCTCGAGCGAGCCCAGTCTTCTTTGGTATTCGTCTTGAGATTCTCTGGACAAGTTTTCCACTCCTGCCCATCCTGTCTCCCCCCCCAAAGCAGACACTTCAATCGATCAGTCTATCTTCCGCGACAATGAAGTTCAATCATGGGATTACCTGCGCCCTTGCTGCTCTTCTGACTGGCGCAAGCGCTGTTCCGGTATGTCTATTCTTTCGAGAGCTAGCTTCACTCTCCACCTATATAGTCACTGCTTGTGCTGATGAAAATTGTATAGTTTTCACGTCATCTTCACCGCAACACTGCCTTCATCATTGTTGATGTGCAGAATGACTTCATCACCGGATCTCTCAACAACAGCCGTGCACCTGCCATCTTGCCTCAAATATACAAGCTTCTTGACGAGCATGAATGGCCATTGATCATTGCATCGCAAGGTAGAGCTGGCCCCTTTGCTGTGTGCCTACTGTCCTGGTTCTAACTTGATGTGCTTCCATTACAGATTGGCATCCAATTGGACACGTCAGTTTTGCATCTTCTCACGAAAATGCATCTCCAGGGCAGAGGGCTTTGGTACCCTTCGTTACAGAGCCGACGCGGGATTTCCAAAACCAAAGTTTGAGCAGAGACCATTGCGTGCCCGGCACATGGGGCGCCGAAATTGAGGAAGGCCTTCAGTCCCGTCTTCACACGCTCGAAGGATACTTTACCAGTGTCAACTACATCAAGAAAGCCCAAAACCACACTGTAGATTCGTACAGCGCTTTTGCTGATGTAAGTTGCCGCAAAGCTGTGGGATCATACTGTAGGTGGAACCAAACTGACGGGAAGACACAGAACCAACACTACCGATTCACAACGCTGAACGACGAATTACGCGCTCACAAAATCGACAATATTGTTCTTGGCGGACTTGTGACCAATGCTTGCGTGCGTGGTACATCAATGGACGGTATCAAATTAGGGTACAACGTCACTCTGCTATCCGATGCTACCGAATCTACAACTCAAGAAACAAAGGATAGGGCCATTGCGGAACTGGACGCTTTTGGAGTCTATGTCATGACTACTGCCGAATGGGAGGCACAAAATAAGGTGTAGATAGTCTTCCAAACGAAAAGTTAGATCGTCAGACTCTCTTTCCATTGCGCTATGCAATCTTGAGGCAACATCGAGCCCTAAAGTAGCTAACATAAAGCGGTGTTGGGGCTAACGAGAAGGGGAGTCGAAGTCGGTTAGTTTCAGTCGTGCTATAGCCCCCAAAATATTTATATGTGTACCTATGTAGGTATATATATTTATAAAGGTTTCTACTTTATGTCGATCTATGCACGGGAATGTGGGAAGCATCATGGAACCAAAACTTACTGCTGCAACAATGTTCCCCATTCACAGAATGTTCCTAAGTATATTGCTTCAAAAACATGGGAGCCACATCTCACCAACCGTGTATTCCTCTAGAGAAGAAGACATCACCCTTAATTGGTCCACAAGTAACGTATCACAGTCACCCATTTTACTGCCGCAAATTCGTGGGGAAAGTCAGGGGCTCGTACTGACAGAGGTAGCCTCACCATCACAACTTTACTGACACTCGTCAAGCAATAACACGCTATCTCAATAGACAACCCACCGACCAAGACGGTATAATCAGCCAGAACGACAGACGCTCCAATCAAGATTAAGGACTACATCGGTCTCGAGCGCCACAATACGAAGACATCTTGGCGAGTCAGTGCTGCTGAATACGGCTCGACCCGGTAACATCTGCAATTCTTACGACATTTAGTAACGAGTCAGTGCTGCCAGAAACTTGGAACGACAAAATATCGACACCGAGGTACTCTCTTGTCTTACGATCCTCTGTAACGAGTCAGGAATTGCCCTCCACTCAGAAGTGCTTCTGACTCAACTTTGAATGACTCGCACCAATCATTTACCCTTTTACCAGGATCAAAGTATGGTTCGACTGCGGAGATTGACCTCGGAAGAGTAAACTCACCAATGATCTGGGGTACGGCTCGGGGGTGTATGCAGTAATGATGATCCACAACAAGCTTTGTTAGAGAAAGCTTATTCGATGCTTGTTCTGCACCGAGGTTATCCAGCAACTCTATATGGGCCAAAGCATGAAGAGATATAAACTGTGCTTAGATCCATTCATATTCAAGGAGTCAAGGTGCTTCGCTTCCTGTCTTTCCCACTGTATATTGAACTGTACGATGGGTTTTAGTCTAACAAAATTCCTCTGGTCCAGCGGCGAGTTCGCTGGCCATTCTCGAAAGCGGCTCAATGCTTACAACGCATGGATGATCCTATTTGTATCCATCGGCTCCCTTTGCTATGGTTACACTGCAAATGTCATCAGTGCCACTCTCGGTGGGTCTCTGCACATAGCCCATAGCAAGTCGAATTGCTGATTTCCATTTTCAGCGCAGCCAACTTTTATCACCTCCTTTGATCTCGACACCCGTCCGGATGCAACTGCTCTTCTATCTGCTACCAATGGAATCTTCCAAACAGGAGGTGTGATCGGAACTCTTACTCTGCCACTGTTTAGCGATAGGCTTGGCAGAAAAGGTGGATTAGCTATTGTCAGTTACTCCCTCTCCCTTCGTCGTTCATATCTTACATCAAGTCTGGTCTCTAACAAGATGCAACTCAGAGCGCTATGCTATGCCTGGTATCTGGAGCTGTTCTGGCTGGCAGTGTGAACATGGCCATGTTTCTTGTATTTCGTTTCTTTGCCGGCGCAGGAGCTTTTATGATCCTGGCCGCTGTCCCTATCTGGATGGCTGAGGTTGTTCCACCATATCTACGAGGTGCACTTGTACAGCTTCATGCTGTGGTTCTCGTTATCGGGTATATGTGTGCTTCTTGGCTTGGATTTGGAATCTTTCACTGGGAGGACGGTGGTTCTGCAACATGGAGGATCCCTTTCGCCATTCAATGCTTCTTCCCCCTTTGCCTACTGCTAGGCCTGTATTGGTGTCCTGAGAGTCGTAAGTGTTCAATTGCAGATTGAAAAATGGATTTGACACAATATCACTAACATCATTATGTGCAGCCCGTTGGCTTGTTCTCCATGGAAGAGCCGATGAAGCTCGAGAACTACTTCTGCGTCTGCATGACGATCCAGACGATCCACATCACACATTTGCTCGCACCGAATATCTTCAAATCACTAAACAGGTGAGCTATGCCGTTTGCTCATATTTATTTCCGCTCATGTCATTCAACTAATTTCTCTAGCTTGCCATCGACCGTACCCTACCGAGCAGTTGGTTGCATATCCTACGCAAACCATCCTTGCGCAAGCGTGCTCTTATTACTATGGGGACTACAGGATTCATCCAGTGCTCAGGCATCCTGGTCGTCAATAACTATGGTACGTCCATTATGATCAAGTAGTACAGCAGTGAGCAGAGATTGCTGACGCGAGCCACCCGATTAAGGCCCGTTGCTCTATAAGAATCTCGGCTTTGATACCGCGACACAACTTTTATATGGCGCTGCCTGGCTCACCTTTGCACTTGGGCTTGACTGTAAGTCACTACGGAGACCATCATTTTCCCTCCACCCAAGATATTGACTTGCGTTTACAGTGATTGCATGTTTCCTCAATGATCACTTTCCACGAAACAAGTTTCTCGCAGTTGGCGTTCTCGGATGTATGATCGTCTTATCAGTGGTTGCGGGAATCGATGCCAATGTGTCCAAGTTCATCGCCGACGGCAATAATGCTGCTCTCAGAGCCGGTGTTGCATTCCTCTTCCTCATCGAAGTTCCCTATGACTTCTTCCTGAACGGGATGCAATTCATCTATATAAGTGAAATCTGGCCTATGCACCTCCGCGCGAAAGGAATGAGTCTGGGCGTGGCTATGATTTCATTGATGAATATCGTTTGGCTGCAGTCCGCTCCTACCGCGTTTGAAACTATTGGTTGGTACTTCTATCTATGCTTTATCATCCCGGGTACCATTGGAGCCATTATAATGTGGTTTTTCTTCCCGAATACACTGGGCCTGCCTTTGGAAGAGGTCGCAGCGATATTTGGCGACCATGAAGAGGTGGCAGGCTATATGCGAGACATCCAGATTACGGATGAGGAAATCGACCGTATCGAGGGGTTTGGATCCGGGTCGGACAACGAGAAGAGCAAGCCCAGTGCTCAGGGCACAGAAAATATTGCTTAGCCCAAGGAACCGGCCAAGCCTTGACCCACCTCGAAGATATCAGCAGGTTCGAGACCGATCTCAGGCATGACATGTGGCTACTGCGTCTTAATGAGCATGGACTGGAGTGTCGCATTGCTCTGGCGAACAAATCCGAATTTACTGTATTTCCTGGTTGTGCCTGTCCAGTTACTGGCCTTAGTTGTTATATGTGACCGAACAAGTTGAAGCTGCTCCTACAACTGTCATCCATAGCTCTGCACGACCTTTTGGGGTGTGTTTGTGACCTCTCTGTGTGTCGAATCCTCGAAACTTCTGGTGTTTGAGGAATTCCGTAAACTTCACCACGGCTAGTGAGATTTTCGGCGCTTCCTTTGATGAAATTTCACGGAAGGTTATGCAACTCTGAAGGATCAACTTATGCTGAGGTGGCTCTCCATCGTTGGAGCTTCAGCAAGCGTCTCCCAGGCATCGAAGAAGTCCAAGTTCCAGGAGGAAGGCATCCTGAGTTGTGAGAAGTCCATGGCCTGACCGTCAGGGAAAAGGTCCAACATTTCGGGATCGAGGAACGGACGAAAAAGTTCAGAGGTCTCTTCTTCCTGTCCATCTAGAGGCTGTGAAGCATGTTGTTGCCTGTTAATCTGACCCCTGGGCATATGGTGAACATACAAGCTAGGCTGGGAAGCGTCGATATTAGTGGTTTGCTCGAGTGTTGAGGCTCTCCGATGCGCGTCAGAGTCTAGGCGGCCAGAATCATCAAACGGGGTGGGAGTTCTTGATTCGTTAATATCGCTGTCTCCACCGAGCCCTGGAGCCACGCCGGCTCTTTTCTCAATATCGCCCTCCTCCCACAATATTTGATTGTGGCCAAGGATGTAGATTCGTGCGCGTGTGGATGCAGGTTTAAACCTGATAAGTTTGCGAACATCCGCTAGCCTGGGCTCATTCTCAAGAACAATGCCCGACTTGGAATGGATTTTGTACATGTATCGAACATGAGTTCTCTATCACAGACACAACTTGAATTAGTTCTGTAGCCTTCAGTGAGAATCAAAAGTATACGCACAAGGATTGAGGTGAATTTCCAGTACTTGGATAAAATGTGTATCATGCGAAGATTTGCTTTGACGTTATCACATGCTCTTTGGCGAACACCAGGCTCCGCAGCCCACATAAAAGGAATTTGAATAGCACATCCGCAATATGCAGCATATCCCACGAAGCTCGGAATAGCAGATACCCGAGTAAAGGTGGCCAGGGTAGCATCGAATAAGGCTGAGACAGCGCACGCATGCTCATATGCCTTCTGTGCGGAGATTTGACGTGCTGATGGCCATGTCGCCTGTTCAGAGCTCCAGCTGAATAGAGGAACAATTGAAGCGTGCAACGCACACATGGATTGGTGATATGCGACGTTGAGAAGAAGTATATTGGGGAGGTTGTCCTGTGGGACCATTGCAATGGACGACCGTGTGAGCTGAAGCGGGTCTGGGACCTGGGACCACCAGCTACTTAGTCTTTCTTCCAGTCCGTGGATGGCATGAAGTCTTTCACTGATGCTGGTTTCTGGAGATTTGACGAGGGCATTCACATCGGACCTACGATCATAGGTCAGAATGTGCCTTAAGAATTCATCCAACGTGTACAGCAGTTGGGGATTGCTCTCTTTATGTAGCCAGAAGATCAAGGAAGCATGAGTAGGGGACGTAGCTGGGGATGCGAGCCAATTCCGGGGCATAATACACTTACCAATGAGTGAAAGCCTTGATAAGCTCGCAAAAGATGTCGCCGTTGCTCTGCCCAGATGCCAGTGTTGTTGTTGTTGCTGATTGTAGCAACCCTGAATCGAACTTTTCTTCCCTCCATGGTAGTGTGAGATCCTTGATCTTGTCTGGAGAAACACCTAGCGACATGGGTTCGCTTGTATGACATTGCATCAGATAATAGGCCCAGAATCGATGCCGGTCTTTCTCGGTGGCCAAAGAGTCTTCAGATGCTGATCTAGAGCATCCCATTCCTAGCACATGAGCTATCTGTCCAGCATTGCCTACACCCCGGTCAGATATATAGATTATGGAGAGAATTTCACTTTGTATCCTCACCTTTATAGATATAAGACTTCCTCCATTCACCTTGACTGTAAGAATATAATGCTAGATTTAGGAAAGTCACAACAAGATCACTGTGTGGATCCTCAATCTCTTCGAATGCCAATCTGCTGGCCTGATGCGCCCACGAACCACTAAAATCGTATTCTTGGAATTCACTGGGTTTGTTTGGATCGTTGTGAAAACTAGTTCCATCAGCACACCAAATTTTCCCCTCTCAATGGAAACGTACTTGAGGCCAAACGCACATACACTCAAAACGACATGAGGTTTAGCACGCCCGACGGCCAACTCAGCCAGAAAAGAATCCTTGTGTAACAACAAAGAGGCGTTGTATACATTGGAATAGTAGGCCTCTACAAGTTTCAAGATATACGGCATAGGTATTCCAAGATATTGTGCATGTGAGAACATTGATCGCGGCGCTGGTGGCGTGAATTCGGCGTGTCCAATGGATGCCGCCGGTGCCCTCCTTTGGCTTGCCAACCATGAGTCTGAAGTGTCGGCTTGGGATAGCTGGTCCAACAGGCAGTTTGGATCTTGGGTTGCTCTCTCTCCATGATTTCGAGTTATCGTTTCGTAGCGGCAACGGTGATGCAAGCGGGAACATCTCTTACATATGGGCTTTTCCCCAGAGCAGCGAACCTGGTCGACCATCAGCTTCCAGCCCTGACGCACTATCAGAACACTGGGGCTTCACCTTATGAGCCTTGCACTGTCCGCATGCCTTCCGAGGTCGACCAGCTGTGACAAACATAGTCACAGATCACACCTGGTAGTGTAGGGGAAGGGGAGGATGGACTGGAATAGCTAGGCGATGAACTATGCTGTCTGCCTTTGCAATGATGATGTTGGCGGCTAAAGGCCAGTCAGCCCGAGTCTACTATGGGGGCCCAGAAGCGTTGGCGATCGGAGAATGGGATTTCCCAATTCTCCGATTCTCCGAGGTACCTATTGACGGTTTTTGGGGTGCCACTGAACCTTACGACAGCATTGCGCCTATGATATGCCAGCCAAGCATCATCCCCGCGGTTGAGTTCTTCAGGCAAGCAATGCTGTCAGACATTAAGGCACACCGAGAGGTGGCTCCTACGATATATGCTGCAGTCACCACGCAGCTGCCTAGACTGAGAGAATTAGCAGTTGTGGGTCCAGACGAAAAGTCGAAGAGGTACACCGAGGTATATGATCTAGAGCTAGAGTCAGGATCCCTCAAAAATGGACCGACTCTCAACTATATAGCGAGGACTTGATCCGTCAGAGACATTGGACAGAGCAAGAGCGATCCTGAGTCTGGCTCTAGATCATATACCTTGTTGCACCTCTTCAGAGACACTGGACAGAGCAACAAAACAAACCCCACCACCATGAGTGCTAAATTTCACCTCAAGAATGGTACAGTCGTGTCAATGGACAAGTCCATCGGTGTGGTGCCGAATTGTGACGTGCTCATCGAAGATGGTGTGATCACCAAGGTCGAGCCGAATCTGAGCACGCCGACAAACTTCACCGTCATTGACGCAACTGACACCATTGTTTCCCCGGGGTTTGTCGATACTCATCGCCATACATGGCAGACACAGCTTCGCACTGTTTGCGCAGATCACGTTCTAAGTGATTACTTTCTGCATATTCGGTGCGTGTATGGCTCCTGTTACACGGCAGAGGATGCATACCTGGGGAACTACTGTGGCGCGCTGGAGGGCATCGACAATGGCATTACGTATATCATCGACCACTCTCATATCATGAATTCTCCAGCCCACTCTGACGCCGCCGTCCAAGCTCTAATGGATGCTAAAGTCAGAGGTACATTTTGCTATGGACTCTTTAAAAATCCTGCCTGGCCTGGATCTGCCATGGATGCTGATAGGGAGAGCAAGACGCCAGATTGGCGGCTAGAGGATGCAAAGCGGATTCGAGAGACATACTTCAAGTCTAATACCAAGACCGATGTTCTCCGATTCGGGTTTGCCCCTGCAGAAATCGAGGCATGCACGATAGATGAGGCGGTCGACGAGATTAAATATGGTCGTTCTCTAGGAGCTGCGGTGGTGACAGGCCACGTCGCCATGGACCTGTGGGACCGTGGCTTACATGTCGTCCGTCAGTTGAATGATCGCAACCTTCTTGGACCTGACATGTTGTTCAGCCATGGATCGACTTTCCAGGACGATGAGCTGGAAGCAATTTACGGGAATGCTGTTGGAATTTCAAGCACTCCTGACACCGAGATCCAGATGGGGATGGGTCACCCTGTTGCATTCAAGGCTCACAAACGTGGCTGTAATGCAAGCCTTGGTGTCGATGTCACATCCAGTACTCCTGCTGATATGTTTCATCAAATGCGGCTTATGCTTCAGACGGAGCGACATCTACAGCACCACGCGGCAGAGAAGACTCCGTTCGTCATCTCCCATCGATGTGAAGAAGTTTTGGAACTGGCGACTATGGGTGGTGCACGTGCTGTGGGCCTTGAAGATGTGATTGGAAGCGTGACTCCTGGTAAACGAGCTGATTTGGTCCTTACCAAGTGTACGTCTACTAGGTTATCTCCCACCGGAGACCCAGTGATGGCTCTGGTCTTGTACGCCAACGGATCAGATATTGATACAGTGTTCATTGATGGTCAAATTGTCAAGCAAAAGGGCAAGCTAACTGGGGTCGATTGGCCGAAAGTACGGGAGCAACTGATGCAGTCGACGAAAAGCATCTATGAGAAATCCAAGAAGGCTCCTTTCGAGGCAATCAAGGAAGGAGCCATGCCTATAATGAAAATGTACGCAGGAGAGGCATAGATAGAACACTCAATAGCTAAGCATCTTTCATATGTTAATGATCCTATCTGCAAAATGCTGCATAAATCCAGAGTGGCAGAGAGCCATGTAGCAGCTGACTATCTGTGGCTATCGCCAGATAAGATAATCCAATCCCAAATACGTGATTTACGAGTATTGCGTATTACTTGGCAACCTCCGAGCACAAGGCAGCGTCACCTGCGTCCTAAAATAGACTTGACCGGTCATGCCAAGGCCAGGCGTCGGCGTCGGCGTCGTCGTCTCACAACTGGCCCCTCGGGCTTCCTGCGACCCATCATGTCGATCGTTCAGATGAACATCTGCATGAGAAGGAAGAGCCTACAAACATGACGCTGCTCAGTTCTATCCTCTCATGCTGCAACTCAGTCCCCTCAGCTGCAAAGACGGATGCCGATGCCGATGCCAGACATGCTCGTATTGCCAACGCTATCGCCACCTACCAGTCTCCTCATCGACCCAGTTACCATCGTCCCCGGTCCTTAGTGCATGACGATAATCCTCCTTTGTACACGGATATAGCCCATACGGCGTTGTTAAGAGTCGACGAGAAATGCGATGTGCCCGAAGCACATACCACCTTCCGGACATTAGACGACGATAACACTCCACCACCTCCCCTCTCGCCCAGATCCTCAGTGGTGTCGATCCCATCAACCCGACTAACTGACTTGACTGCCATGCCAACTGGGGAAACAATCTCATACTCGGTGCTTGGAAGAGGCAGTTTAGAGAGATGGGCCAGCCGACCCACGAGACCGCCGTCATATGTGGACACCATGCCCAGAGCACCCAGCCCTGTTGCATCGGTCACCCGGCTGTCTGGTCACAACCCTCCGCTGATTGGTGTGCAAGGGGAGCAAGCTGGTGTCTGGTCGCATCCTGTGATGCACAGTGGATGGCTCCAAGAATTGCAGCGGGAAGCTGCAGCTGAAGAAGTGAGAACTATACCCAGAACGCCTCAGCGGTGATCTATTCAAGGCCATAACCATTTTTACCTTATATTCAACGGCATCAATACCCAGGATATCCCGGGGAGACAGGGTCAGCAGTGATGCCAACTGCTCCGTGAGCCCTCAGGCCTTGCCGAAGCCCGCCAGTTTGGGACCTGTCAGCGACAATAGAGTCCCTTTCACACCGCCCCCGGCGCCCCTACAATTGCAGCGCATACATCAATGCGAATCTGAGGTGGTTCAACGACATAAACTATGTCTCTCGACCTTCAACAGCCTTCTCGTGCACATACTGGTTATGCATGTATATTGGCTTGGACTACATTTCATCTCACTCCTTGGCCGGCATCTATCTGATCTAACTGATCATCAACGAATGGCATCAACGGCGCAAGCATTGTCGGCCTTCTCAGATATCCAGTACTGGCAAGATGCTACCATACATCAACACGGTACCGAGCATCCTATGGTCAGCCCTATTCTTACTCTGCATTGTCGCCAAGTGACAAGTAAAGTAGTAATTAGATAGCGCCTGATCGGTCCATGAATAGAGCACAATGTGTTATCTAGGTATGGGTCTCATATCATCGTGCCACACAACAAATAGAATTTCAAAGTTCGAATTTTCCCCCTCATAGGTAGTGGTGCCTAGGAGAGTACCCTGAAGAAGAGGCCCCAGAGGGAAGTGCCCCAGGGAGAGTGCCCTAAGGAATAGATCCTTAGAGAAAGTGTGCTGGGTACGGTTGTATGAAGAAGACACCCTAGAGATGAGTGCCCCAAGAAGAGCGCCCTGGAGAAGAGGTCCTATCGATAAGTGTCTTCGGGAGGGTGCCATGAGGAAGACGCCCCAGAGAGGAGTACCCTGTAGAAAGTGCCCTAGAGAAGAGGTCATATCAATAAGTGTCCTTGGGAGCGTGTCGTGAAGAAAACGCCCAAGAGAGGAGTGCCCTCGGGAGAGTGCCCTAAGGTTTAGACCCTAGAGGAAATGTCCTTAGGAGGGTGCCATTAAGAAGATACTCTAGAGAGGAGTGCCCTAGGGAGAGTTACCTAGATATAGTGTGCTATAGAGAAGTCCCCTTCGGAGAGTACTGTAGAGAAGAGGCCGTTGAGAGAATTAAGCTCAGGAGACTATCATGGAGAAAGGGTCCTAGGGGAAAGGTCTTGCTGCTATGTAGGCGACCTAGGGTTAGTTGTACATTTTAGTACATTCTAAGTAGGCCAATCGCCCGAATGATGGGCGAACGACACAGCTATACAGGGGATCTCTATGCGTCCTTCAGTTTGAACAATGAAGAAAATGATGCTATCTGGGAGAATGCAGCATATACTACCATTCGAGTCCTGACAACAGAGCAGTATGATCGTGCTGTATATAGGTAGACGGCTCATAGTAATCGATGCATCTCATACTCAAAAAACATACAAAGCGGGGAAGATACTGGTAATAATGACCCCGTGAACCCCTGAACAATCTGGCCTGACACGTGATCTGAATCTGTCCACCCACCCATTATGTAGCCGAACCATTTTTTGGCCACTTGGCTAGAGCCAGACTTGCGTGGTGCTTTCCACAGGGAAACTGAATAACGTACCTATACATGAATTTTCCTTCGCCAAATGTATATGGACGGGAAGGGAGCGCCTGAACTCGGGCTGAGACGGGGTACAGGATATTACAAGTCCGTCCTTACCGGGTTTCCCTTCTGTGCGTTGGCACTCCATAGGGTTGCAGCAGCTATGCAACAAGAGTCGAGGAAATGATCTACTACCGGCATCCATGAGAGGACATACCCGGAACTCTTGAATTGCAGCTACCTGAGAAGCTCACCCAATAGGCTTTTCAAATAGAGCCTGAGATCATCATACGGCCAGGTTCTCCGCGCGGGGGTTGCATTTCTGAGGCTGGCCATTGGTATAATGATTTGCCGACGTGGGTATACTCCGCATAAGCTATTTGCTTAATGGCCTTGATTTGATATGATTTGGACGGTGTAGACTCCGACCATGTCGGTGAACCGGTTTCTAAACCGACGGAATCAACATCCACTAGGCATCTAGGGTGATTTATGCTGCCATAATTCTCTGTTCGTCTCCTCTTTCATTAGTCTCTGCCACCAAACATCGCAACAATGGAGAAAACACACCCGCCAGACCATTTGGAAGACGGTGTTCGTGAGGTACGTAAACCACGAACACTTATTGCGACAGCTCTGGTTAACTTGATAGCAGTATCAGCAGATTGGTAAATCTGCTTCCGACGCGTCTGATTCCGTTGCGTACGAAAAGAGAAGTAGAAAGCTGAATCAACGACTCGATATTCGCATTCTTCCTCTTTGCTGCTGGATATATCTCTTGAATTTCTTAGACCGTGGCAACCTGGGCAACTCTCGAGTTCTCAATGCTGAGACTGGCGACGACCTTCTCTCGCAAACAGGCATGACTGCTGATGGATATGCTATCACTGTCACATTGTTCTCACTAGCCTACGCCATTTTTGAAGTACCATCTAACGTATGTGAGCCATCAATGTGCTTCTGTCTTATAGAAAGCTCTAACAGCAATCTTTGAAGTGGGTCATGAAGCATTACGTTCGTCCATCGCTGTGGCTGGCATTTTTACTATTTTCCTGGGGAGCATTGACCATTGGGCACGCTGGAGTGCATAGCTACGCTGCTGTCGTTGTAATCAGATTCTTCATTGGCGTGTTTGAGGCTGGCTTCTTCCCAGGTAAGTGACAAAAACTGGATAGATACTGTATCCTCCGCATTCGGAAAAAGCCTAATTTGGCAAGGAATCGTGTACTTCATCACCATCTGGTATCGGTTCAATGAACGTGCCGTTCGAATCGCCTGCGTGGTTGCATTCTGCAACCTTGCTGGTGCATTTGGAGGCGCAATTGCTTTTGGTGTAGGCCATATCAACGGGGCTGCTGGACTACAAGGGTTTCGTTGGCTGTCCGTCCTCCCAAGATTCCTTCAACACTGACAAGACGTATGCTAACTACGATTTGTTCTAGCTTCATAATCGAAGGCATTATTACTCTTCTCAGCGCCATTCCAGTCATATTCTGTCTTCCAGACTACCCCGCTCGAGCAAGATGGCTCAGTTCAGAGGACAAAAAATTCGCGGAAGAACGACTTCAGAAAGGAGGCGGTGGTTATAACCAGGACCATGCCTCACGAAGAGAAAGGCTAGAAACGCTTTTCAATCCACGAATGCTGGCACACTATCTCGCTTATGTAGGCCCCTCGACCTGCCCTCTTAGAGGTGTTGGACTGATATTCCATTTAACAGGTAGCCGATGTCGTGCCTCAAGGCTCCTTCACCTTTTTCACACCCACAATCGTCAGAGGACTCGGATATACCTCGATCAAAGCCCAACTCATGACGGTACCACCTTGGTGCATTGGATTCGTCGTGGCCATCAGTCTGTCCTATTCAGCCGACCATTTCAACGCTCGCGGTTGGCACATCACTGTGGCATCTATCATTGGGGGAATCGGCTGGCTCACAGCTGGACTGCTTCCGGCAGATGCCTATATCCAACGTTATGGATGTCTATGTCTAGCAGCATGCGGAGCATTTCCAGTGGCTCCGTCTATGACTAATTGGGTGACTTGCAACACACCGAGTCTATTGACCATCCCGTTTGCGATCGCCTTGAACAATTCATGCGCAGGAATCGGGCAGATTATCGCCCAATGGATTTGGAAAAGCGACGAGGCAGCTACAGGCTATCACACAGGGAATTTTGTTTGTGCAGGATGTAGTTTCTTTGTGGCTACAATGGCAGCATCGCTGAGGCTCTGGTATGGACGTATGAACAAGAAGGGCACTCTTGATGCCAGTGGTGCTCCACGTACTTGGGCATACTGAGGCTGTGAGAACATTTTTGTTCGATAAAGGCAGTTAATCATATTGTGAACGCTTCCATAGACAAAATCTCAGTCTTTGATTGATCTTTGAGAAACACCAATCGAATGCTCTCAGCAGAGCAAGTTGAGTCCTTGTATAGTGCCCTTCATCAGGCTGTATGAGCTGTGAACAGATTCACCGTTGATGTATTCCCATTAGCACTCTGCCTGTGAGTGGTATCATCGTCGCCCCTCCATCATTATCTTGGCTTCCGTGCTTTTCACCTCGCCATCGCGGTCGTCCCAAGCGTTCAGCCCAAGCGTTCATCCCAACCCGCAATCCGCCACCTGGGTTCACACGCTTTCCTCTAGCTGAATGAGTGAATAACCTTCGACAATGCGATATCATCGCAGCAGAGTCGTAGTCAGTGTGCCCCTCGCTTGAAAGCCAAGCCGTAGCTCCCTCTCACTGTCCTATATATTTTTATCCACAGATCCAAGTCTTTCCTGTTTAGTCTCGACGACGTTGAGCTCTCTCATCCCCTTCGTCGCATAGACTCCTTGCTTTACCACAAACCCCTCAAACAGCATTTTCTTACTTTCAAATCAATCACATCAAGCTCATTGCTGTCGTTCACCTTCATCTCGTCGGTCAATTATCAGTCTATCCCTCCCACCCCGAGCAGGAGGCCCGAACCCTTCCTGGAAACCCTCTCCTCCTTTCACATTTCCCTTGTACAGATTGTTGGCCTTCTCATTTCCATCAGGCCCATTTGTTTACGCCCTCCTGAACATTACCGATCATCGATATGGAGCTCCGCCGTTCTGCTCGTATCGCAGCAAAGCTTGTGGGGACCCCCGGCGACCTCAAGAAGATCATGAGAGAATGGCGAGCTGCATTGATATCAGCCACACGAGACAATAGATTTAAGAACACAACCTACTACAACATTGACTTCGATACTGTTAGCATCCACAGGTTGCTTGATGAGATCATGTCTAGATCTTATCTTCTGTCCATCCAGGAGCATGCCACCTTTACTAGAATAAGGGAATGTGCTCAGTCCGCTTCCGCCCAAGGCCCAGGCACTGTCGATAAGGAATTGGCCGCAGAGATGAGAGTGCTAGGCACAGAGTTGGTCGCCATTCTGGCTAGCGATGTCAAGAAGTTCACTGGTCCGCTTCGTCCGAGAAGCTGGGGTCAGTATGATGGCAGTTCCGCTTTGATTGAAACGCACTGACGGGTATCTAGGACGAGAATGATATTGGAACCGTCTATCAGCGACAGGCCGAGACTGCTGCTCCATCCAGGCACTTGGAGACCGAGCACTAAGTCATGAAAACCCCAATATTGGCGAGGGTTTCAATGTATTCATTGCTCATATACCTAGCGTCATCCCAGCTCTAATGATAAGTAACTCTTAGAAGGTATAACCTCTTCGCTTCCATGTTAACATGTACAGGTGCGTGACCAACAAAGATACTAGTGAAAGGGTGAATGGAAGGTGTGACATTGGAAAATGTATGTCAGCCCACAAAGATCGAGCCAAACCTAGTGTGTAAGCATGAAGGTGGGTACGGGAACCCTTGTCGTCAGTCGGCAGCAACACCACCACCACCAAAGGGCTCTGAACGTTTCTTGTCAACTGGCAGGAGTGGGTGGTCGCGTGGATTTGCCATCTTCTAGACACCGACACGGCGTGGAGATGCCCCAGGTGTGAGTCAGTTATTCTTAATCCTGGGGTCCCAGCCCGCTTGGAAATACTCAAGTACTCAAGTACTGTGCACAAATTGAGGATTGACACCATTAACTAAGGCTTCAATTAAGGCAGACTGCCTAGAGCCTATGGGGACGGGGCCCCGGATTTCCCGTGCCTTAGGAGTGGCAATTAGGGTGTTCGCCCTGTCTAAAGCAAAGATCTACGTACTGTAAGTTGGAGTCAAAAGAGGCAAGCCGCTGGCCATTGCACTGCTGACGATTTAGCCAGATCCAGGATACCGAGCTGCCGTGGGTGAGATCACTTTAATCCAAGCATTGATCGACAAAATTCCAAGCCTCAGCCGCCGCGGGGTATACACAAGATGACCAAGCTTACACCAAGAAATAGGGAGGCAATGATGTAACTATGGAGTCAAAAGTCCCACGGGGTTTGGAGGTTTAATGACCTACTTAGACCCGACGCGCATGTACCAATGGGCGCGTCCAAGCCCACTAAGTACTGTGGGCTTTGAGTTTTCCTCCTAGGAAAACCTCAGAAACTCTGCATTTTCCTCTTTTCGCAGTTTTGGGTCACGACGACAAGGTGCAGCTTCCCTTGCGACAGTTCGAGCGAGAACGACCGCCATAGCTATCAACCACTTCGACGACGGGTGGTGAAGGGGTGACAGTATGTCTCAGAGCAGGCGTGGGCCGCAATCCGCCACAATTCGTTCGAATCGACTGCCCAGTCCTCGATGTCTTCCTCCGCACCGTCAACCAGTTCGCCGGGGCGAGGGATCACAGGGGGCTACGATGGCGACAGCCTGGCGTTGAAGGTGGTTATTGCATTCCTGCTAGGCCTGTCCATGTACAACGTGGTCGAACTGCAAATCCTCATCTTCGGCACCTTCAACAAGTTCCGCGGCCTTTATTTCTGGAGTTTGGTGATATCCAGCTTGGGTATTATCCCGTATTCGCTGGGATTCATCTTCAAGTATTTCTCCATCCTCACCGGCGGCGCAAAATGGTTTTCGGTGTTTCTCCTCTCGATCGGGTGGTACCCCATGGTGACAGGCCAGTCCGTCGTTCTGTGGTCGCGTCTGCATCTGATAGTCACGGGTGAAAAGGGAGATAAGATACTTCTCTACACAAAGTGGATGATCATTATCAGTGAGTCTTGGTGGTCCAGCCTGCCTGTGCCATGGCAAGAGAATTCGGCTGACTGAAGGGTGTAAAACAGATGCCATTGTGCTACATATCCCTACGACTGTGTTGACTTTTGGATCCAACAGCGATACTCAAACGATGGTGTTTGTGCGTGGGTACAATATCATGGAGAAGATCCAAATGTGTGGATTCTTCTTGCAAGAGATTATCCTGTCATCAATTTATATTATTGAAACAATCCGAATCCTCCGAACCTCAGTCCAGGCCAACACCAAACGGCTCATGTACCAGCTTATGGCGATCAACATTCTAATTATTATAATGGATCTTGCACTGCTGGGCCTTGAGTGTGCCTCTTTGTACATCCTCGAAACCACTACCAAGCCCGTCTTCTACTCAATCAAGCTCAAACTCGAGTTCGCCATTTTGGGAAAGTTGGTCCATTTTGTCGGCCCTCGGAGTGGACAGAATCGGGCGTCAATCACCTTCACGGATCAAGAAAAGAGTGGTGGTAGTCAGAACGGCCAGAGCTACTATGGTGCTGACAGCAATTTCGGCAACATGAATGACATCTCCGAGTTTGTTGACCTCTCCAAGGTCGAGAGCGATGCATACAAAACTCCTCAAACTTCCGGCAAGAGCAATAATTCAACTCTGCGAGACTACACCGAGATGGACATTGACATGGAGATTGCTAGAATGGAACATTTGGAAAAGCTACCTACCAACATTCGACCGCAGAATGGAACTATCATGACATCGAGACAAAGAAAACAAGACCAAGCGGAGAGGAACTATGAAGGAGGCTAAACACTAAACTTGGAGAATCGCCACTCTAAATAGTTTCCCCACGACGCCGTTAGTCCAACGACGCAAACGCTATATCGCTAATAACAAGTTACAAGAGAAAGACGCTAGATTACGCCTTGTACGAAGACTGGCCACCGAAAAGACCCCTCATTGAATCAGCAAAGCTTGTCCTCGGGCTACTCTGGCTGCTGTTGCTGCTGCTATTTGTGGCGGATGAGTTCTTCCTTCGTGCAAGTTCTGCCAGAGAGCGACGACGTGCAGATTCGCTGTCCCTTTGAGCCTGCTGAATCTCTGAAAGTGTTGGTTCATAAATGTTTGCATAACCTCCTGTTGCGAACTATATCAGCGAAGGACTTCAGGGAAGAGAAAAGCTATACTTACCGATACCGGTGTGGTACTTGACGTTGGCAGACATCTTTCGTGGAGCGCGACTGTCGTGAAGCAATTGCAGGATGTCGATGTCGGCTGGCTCTTGTTCTCTGGTTGCTTTGGAAAAGTTTCCAAATCCTCCAACGCCCGTGCTAAAGCTTCGATAGCTCAGGTCTTGCTGGTAGATGTTGTCCGAGACAATTTTCTGGGAAACGGAAGCGGTTGATTTGGCTCTGTTTCCTAGGGGAACAAGTTAGCATTGACCAGGTTGAAAACATGGAGATCAAAAGGTCTTACCTGCACCACCCACACCGAAATGGTACATGGGCTCAGTGAACCTTGAAACGGTGGCAGCCATGTCTAGGTGGTTGTTGTATGGGTTTGGTTTCCTAGTAGCGAAGTTGAAGAGCAGGAAAAACTTTGAATGGATCAAGGCTTGCAAGACGTTCTGGATATATATACACGAGAATGGAGTGTTTTCCAGCAGAGGTATGTTGGGTTCAGAAGGGGATTATATATCTTCGACCTGGGGAATATACTTGTGGTAGTAATCCGCGGGTCACTACGCAGATGAGACATGGGAAACAACAACATTGTTAGTGCGAATGCGTTTTGAAGAAATCTAGAGCGCATTGGGCTCATGGCTCAGAATGACTCGGCCATACCGACTGACCGCTTGCGCCTCGCCTAGTCTCCAGCTATTCAGAAAATGGTCGTAGACATGCTCAGGCAGTCAATAAGAGAGACGGTGGACGCGGTTGGGTAGACCAGTCTAAGGCGGGGCGCATGCGGCAGAATGTGTCCTGGAGATCGGGTAAGCATAGACGCAAGGATGGCCGACGTCAGCTGGTAGCGGCGATACGATGATGATGAATTGTTGGATTTGAATTATGCTGCTGCTCAGAAGCGATCAATGAGGAATAAGCCAAATGCGAGGAGGATTCCGCGTTGATGAGCAGGGGACGACGGTGCAGTAAAGGGGAGGCATCACGACTTGATGCGGTAGAGGCCTGGAATGCCCAATGATTAACCCCAACCAGGTCACTTGCTGCCGCATACTGAAAAATTCACAACTTGACCACATCTCATAGGACGGACGAAGGCAGGCCAGCTGGCCGTATTTCAGCATGGCTTATTCAAGCCTCACGAAAGGGGCAGGGCAAGGAGGACGTTGCATTGCGTGCCCCGGCCTTGCTAAGTATCGACAAGGCCGTTCTCCAGAAGACCGACAATGGAACGTCGTTGAGGCTGGGCTCATTACGGCATCTGGAACGACTCTATCACCTTCGCTCTATGGTGCGAATTATCCCAAACGGCGTAAAGGGCTCAAATCTAGGCCGGATGAGCTTGACATCACTCTGCGTCCATTGGGGGCCGAAAGTGGCCAGTGAGTCTCTTCCTCTCGAAAAGTAGGTCTCACTCAGCTTTGTCACCAGCCTCGGTCGATTGGCATTAATTGGACAAATTGGGTAGCGGGCTACGTAGTTGGCTTCAGTTTGTCATCCTCTATTTGACTGACCATGTCTACAAATCTTTAATCCTTGGGCCTACATGTGTACGTGTTAGAAGCCTCGTCCTCAAAAAACCCGTACTGATGTGTAACTGCCAGCCTTGCCATGATGCCAAAAATACATTCATAGTCGCATTGATTTGTCGCTCGAGAGATTCAACAAGATGCATGCTTTCCAGGTCCTCCGGTGTCGTGGAGAATTATGCTTAGGCATTTCGTTCCAAATGTTCAGTCATATGTCGCCCCCACGGTCTCACATCTGATCGCCGTCGTGGTCTCAGAAGACCCATATACGCGATCTAAGAGCGGCAAGTCATCTATGTGGGGCAACTTCTACGAAGACACATAGGCTTCGCATGCCCAGGATGCAATTCCAATCGATCCCAAAGATCTGCTGACTTTATTTATCTACATCCTAGGAAAGACAATCAGTGGATAGTGACCAGATGCGCACCTTTCAGATCTCGAAGGTACGACCAAAGATATCTGGAAAGATGGCTATAATAATATATCAATCCGATCTCCAATTTCCATAGTCCAATATTGCCTAATGGTCGCCCACGGAGTACCAGAACTGACGTGTGGTGTGCGGCGCACGACGGATTGATTATTCATCTACGATTGCGGGGGACGCAAAGTCGATCTTGGCATGATCAATAAGGTGCATCTCAGATATCAAAGTCGAAACATGGCCCGAGGACTAAGGCTGACTCTCGGCACAAATGCAGGAAGAGCGCGCTCACTTCCGTTGAGAGTTGGGATAGCCTTCGCCCGGTATAGGTATAGCCTTCATTGAGAGGGCAGGATAAGCGTTGGATAGGCTAGACTGTAAGACTGTAAGACTGTAAGACTGAAAGCACTTCAAGCCATTAATCCATTCATTGGTAATGACATGTCGAATTCTTGAAACGTTTACGATGGCTAATGGCATAAGGTTAGCGTTGCAGTTGACTGACACGTCTGAATAGACAGCATCCAAGCCCCACGGCCTTCCGATGACGGGACCTCGGGCGCTCCCGCAGGCCACGCCGCCTTGATCCACAACCTTGATATCAGCATCTGGAAGGGCCATCCAGCTCAAAACATGTGACATTGTTGATGGGGTCAAATGATGCAAATTAAGGCGAAGAGAGAGAAAGAGAGAAAGAGAGGGAAAAGCTGGCTGGCTGAAACACACAGGATCACAAGCTGAAATGGAATCATCCCTACCCTCGCCTAGGATAGAGTCGCCTATACAGGGAAGGTTTTGGAGCTATCGCGCGTTGAGGCATTGCCTGTAACGGGAGCCCCGAAAACACGGCGCCAGCCACAACAACATGCTCTTGGTCATGGCCCTGTGGTTGAATACGAATTTGTCGTCGCTTAAAGGCAAGCATTCAACCCATGATTCACTGCGATTGTTTCATAGGTCCACACTGGACACGTGCACAGACATGATGTGCTGAATAGATCTTGTAATGAGCTTGCAGTATCCTGGGCCAGAGTCTCTTAAACCTAGTGTAAGATGGCCAAATCTTACATATATGGAAGTCTCAACCTCACAGCGGTGGTCCACTATGCCTGTCACATTGTATTTCATGGCTTTTCGCGGGGTAGGGATAGGTGACGAAATGATTGTCAGAAAAAGGATCCTAGAGCTTGAAGCCAGACCACCCCTCGATTTCGATGCAACGCAAAGCCCATCTCGGTCAAGACCACAGTCACCGGTCCCTGCCTAGTAAGATGAGACAAAATGAGGTGGGACAAATAACACGAAATAGAGACATGGACCACGGTGAGGAACGGGATACATGCAAGACCTCGGTTCCAAAGTTTTGTCAACAGGGATGCAAACGAAGCGAGTGTAGAACTATGGTTCCACTCAGACAAGTATCATCAGTCTAATTAGGGATGGTTATCCTCTGCCAATACCCGTCCATATGCGCATTTCATAACGCGTACCATGTTCAGTATCAAGAGTAGGGATGTAAGTCCCTGACATAAGCGAGCGAGGTGGAAATACTTTCCCGCTCTTGTTCACCAGTGTGACTTGTGAATCAGAAATGTGATAAGGTTGGTAGCTCACATTAGCCCTCGAAAGCATGGGTGCGAGCCGAGGATGGTGGGTCGAGCAGGAAGCCAGCAGCAAGCGGTGTGATACCGCATACAAGATCAGATGAGGTCCAGGGGTATAGTCTACGGTATGCATGTGCCATGTACGAACGGGACAGCTGCAATCATGCTTCGGAAAACCAGGTCTCCGGTTTTCGAAATCTCCTTGGGGCTGTCAGGTTGCAACCATACTACAGCGATCAAAAGGCTCTTTGAAGGATGACAGGATGAAGGCATTTCTCATGGGCCTTGTGTGATGTTCAATATTCACGGCTTGCAGTTTGCGGGCCATGATCAATCTCGAAACTCAGGATCACAATTAATTCTGATCCCTGGAGGAGTGTAATAATTTATGCACATGACTAGACAACGCCCAAGTTTCCCTTATCATGATAACGTGAGAAAGCCTCGCGCCCATGAAACAACACGCTAATGGCGGTAAAGCCGCTATGACTATGAGACTTGTGTACATAGACGCTCACCAATCAAAGACGTCGATATGAGACTGATTCATGCAAGGGTCCGTATCGCTGAACGGGACTGCAATGGTCAAAGTTCCTCTTTCCAGCGGGTGTCGAATGCAATGAAAGTTACTGCGAAGCAGCCTGTGGACAAATCATGTATTGAATGATGGAGTGGACCGAGTCGTTATGGCAGATGCCAAGATGGCGCTTTCTCCGCTTTTGGAGTGTCTCAAGGCCAAAAGGTCTTCTGGGCAAGCTTTTGTGGACATACTGGTCTTGTGAGGAATGTCCGAAGCAGCCTGAAATGGGTTTTGGAGCCTCTGGCGGGGAATTTTGTTTATTCTTGCTGCAGATGGATTGGAGCTTCGAAGGGCCCGTTTAAATTTCAGAAGATTGTGAAGCTCCAGCTCTTCGTCGGGGGGCATGTGTTTAGAGAGATGTTCTTCGTCAGCATCGATGGTTGGATGGGTGATGGTGGCCGAAAATTTTCTCTTCAGGGGCTTTGGTTCTTGGGCCATTGGGTTGACGAGATTTTGAATATCCAATATTGACCTACAAGATTGATTCATTCGGCTGGTGGGGTGATCAGGTTGGGGGCGTTGCTCATAATCCAAGCAGGATTCGATACATAAGCCAGTCTCAGGCTCAAGCTCAAGGCCAGGAGACAAGGCGCGACTCAGGCCGGATGGGTCGGCTCCAAAGGGTCTGCAATTTATTACATCGTCTCGATGAGGCGAAGCAGGCCGACCTGCTTTCTCCAGGTGGTGACCTGCCGCGAGATGAAGATTTAGAGCCTTGAGAATGAGGTCCAGAGTGTCTGATATTCTGGTAGTATGTTCCAATTCGAACCCTACACTAGAAAGGCCCAATTGGCAGACGGCAAATTGACGTTCATGAGCCAGCTCAAGCATGGACGAGTGCAGCCCGCGGATGAATTGAGTTGGTCCATACTCAACATGGTGAATCAGGTTGTAATCATTCAGCTCGCCACGAAAGTCGAGGTTGGATGTGCTATGGCAAGATTAGTGACAAACAGGCCAAATTAAGTGGCAGCTTTACCTTCCCTGGATCGTCGCCCATGGAATCATGATGTCTCCAGGCCCGAAAGACCTCGGTCATGTGGTCTCCAAACGGAAAAAGAGGTCGAAGTGCTGAAGCGTGGCATTTGTTTTCATTGATAATTGCCAGAGCCTGGGACAAGTTCATGAGATCATGGCCTGGGTGATTGGAAGACCGGTAGTATAAGGCGAAACTGAAGAGGCGTGAGAGGTCGAGTCTCGATGGGCAATGGTGACTTTTCAGCAAATCATCCGCTTGATAAAGTGCGAACGAGTGGACCAAAGCGTTTGTTTTACAACAGCGTAGGTGAGAGACTGTGAGCAGTGATGCAAGATCCTGGTCTGACCGAATAAGGTCCACTGTGGAAGGTGGCACGGCCAACGATGGCCGAGTTGGTAGAGGGAAAGGGTCCAACGGCGGACGCAGTCTTAATGATAGGCGGTGGAGTCGAGGAAGGTTCAGCACTACATCGGCTGGAACCTTTCCCGCTGTCACAAAATGACAAGCGTTTGTGCAAGGTTGGCAGACAGGAAACTGCCAGAACTGCCCCAACGGCTGACAGGTGATTGGCCTGGAGGGAGAAGTCGGTTATGTGTTGAGCGAGGGAGTGCAAAAGAGAGTAGACAAGGTCTGAGTCTAGGTTGTGTCAGAGTAAGAGGCTGGCATGGATGGAGAGGATGGACAAACAGAGCCTGATATGGAAAATATGTGTGGTAATGTGGTCAAAGTGTTGGGGACCAAATGGAGAGCAGGGCTTGGATCACGCGATAACGTAACATTAGGTCAAGCGAGAGCAAGTCGAGGGTCGACTGAAGGTGGAGAGGGATATGTCCAGGGGAGGCGTGGTGTCAAGCAAAACCGGATCAGGTACGGTAGTGGTGACGATGAACAGGATGAAACGAGATGGCCAAGATGCACAAAGCCAAAATTGGAGATGGAAACGAAGCGATGATCCATGGATGAGGTTGAGCAGAGTGGGAAGCGAGACAAAGAGAGAGGAGGGACAAGCAGACGCAGACGCAGGCAGGCAGACAGACAGACGGACAGACAGGCAGACAGGCAGGCACAACAGCAGGAGCTGCTAGAACCACAATGTGGAAGGTGCCATGTGCCCTGGTGGATGGACAATGGACAATGGACAATGGAAGGTACAAGGTGGAAGGTGGACACTGCACAGGACTGGGGATGGCCCGAGGGGCCCCTCGGCCCTGTGGATGACCCTGCGGATGGGGATTGACATCCGACTGGAGCTTAACTACTGCAGACATTCTCGAGTTGAAAGCTGGTGGCTGCACGAGCTGCTAAATTATTGATGAAGAGGAACCAGGTACACCAGGCCTACGGAGCCTTGTTGAAGGGGACGAGTGATCAACGGTCCCTGGCTGGGCCGGCTGACCGACTGACCAACGCCTATGTACGCCATGCATGCCCGTTATCCACCAACTAGGTAAGCAATTCTGCGTAGGCAAGGTGGCAAGGTAAGGTAAGGAAGGCTATCCAGGCATGCCCACAAGTATCCTATTAAGCCACCCACGACCCAGACCAAGACCAAATCCCGAACCCATGGCAAGGTTAAAAGCTCACTGATCAAACATGTCAAGGGAAGCGCCGGGACCGCACGTCAGCCCGCCGCTAGAAGTTTTAGGGAGACAGGCGTATGAGTCTTTCACCTGTAGCACGCCCGAGGGCCGAGAGGCCTAACCAAATCCTCCCTGGTCTTGCCTGGCCCGTCTGGGGACCCTTGGAAACCATTGGACCCTGCAGAGTTTGGGGATCGCCGGGCTTAAAGGGCCGTGGCGCATGATGAACCCTCTTGCCGAGACTTAACCATTCCAGGCAGTCCCCAGGCACATCCAGGTACTCGTACGGAGTACAGTTGTTTGTCTGTTGTCCGCTGTCTGCGTAGGCGCCACTGGGCAGTTCCTACTCATACTCGGAGGAGTAGGCTCCATTGCCAAGTACCTGGTAAGGGTTCCCACTGTTCCGCATACGCATGGAACGGTGGGCTCGGCTGCGGCAAGACTGACACTGACAGCGGGACAGAGGAATGAGCTGTCGCCATCTAACCTCGAGAATGGGGACCGATGAATAACAGAGTCTTACCTCCAACTCCATTTCCATCTCTGTTCCTATCTGAGACAAGACTGCACAATGACAATACAGACTTGGCTTTGGCTTTGCCCCAGCTCGCCTGAACTTCGAAATTGCTGGACTTCTGCAGTGGCCGAGGGCGCTCTCTCTCAGCAGAAGCAACCTGGGCGCTACCACAAGGGCTAAGCCATTCCAGCCGCATGCAACCCCGTTGTGTCCACGACTCCTATATCCCCTACCCCCGGCGAATGACGACTGCATACATTCCTTGATACCCTGAGTAGCCCTATGCTCCCCTAGGCTTGCTGGCCAACCGTGGCAACTTCTTTGTGGGATACCTCCTCCTTCCAGTCACGCAAGGGTATGTAGTAGAGGAATTTCGGACCCCTAGATACAGGGGTATACATGGGTTAGGTGAGGTGCCGATGGTGCCACGAGAAATGGGAAGTGACAATATGTCTAGGCACCCACGCACCAGAGCAGTGGACGAGTACCTACCGTGCCTTCCTAAGATACGAGTAAGTAGTCCGTGCATCCCGTGTCCGCGCTGTCGGAAGGTGCCAAGGTCTTCCTTTCATACTTGATGGCGCTTGCAAAAGAAACTCACCAGGCCGTCGATCCGACGCGGTCTATCCAAGTGCCAACGCGCTTGTCCTGGGAAACTGAAACCAACGGAGTCTCCCCCCGCAAATCATTGACTCCCCCAAGTCCCCGTATCTCGCATTCTTCTGACCTGAGCAAGATTCTGATCCCAAGTCCAAAGCTGGTGGGCAAATCGGGTCACTCATCCGCATATATGCGTATCCATCCTTACGTAGCACCGTCCAGCCTGCAACATGCAGCACCAAATAACGGATTTGCACGACCGGCGTCAATCGTTCAACCCTGGCTCCCTGGCCCTGCCTGATACCCTTGGAGTATCTGTCATGTAGCGAGGCCTAACGCGAGCAGCTCCAGGGTCTTGCTTGGGCCGAGGGGCCCAGAGGGCCCAGAGGGCTTGCCCATCGGTACAACCGCACCGGCCTGTTTGCTGCAGACGCCCGGCCCAGTTTGAACCCCTTCAGATGACAGAAGTCCTTGGGTAAGAGCTTGGAGATTTTGGTTGTGCAATGGGCGAGGCCCCTTTAAGCATTCCAATACTATCCAAAAGATAAACAATTTCATATCAACTTATAGAACTTATTGAGAAAGGCGTGGGCAGGCTCAATCACAGGAGAGCGTTCACTGACGTTGGAACTACACGTCATTCCACATAAGGGATTTGATCCATTACGGTGGCACGGGTGGGTTTGAGTCAATGTAAAGGAGACAGCCTGTGCTGTGCTCATTTCACTTTGGTTCGAGCGTGAGCCTTACTAGGCAGGCAAGGTTCAAAGGGTGGGAGGTTCCATCAACGAGTATGGGTGCAACAACGTGCACAGGCGCTAATCTCGACTGAATGAACGATTGTCCCAGTCCATGCATGCGACAAGTGGAACCACTCCATCATCTCCAAAGACCTACGGAGTAGTTACTGACCTACTGTGGCCATCCGAGTCCATCACGGATCAGGAAGCTCTCAAGATTCAAGTGTCCCAGTTGTGGAGCCATCCCACCGCCACGACTGCCTGTGGGAAATGGATTCCCGCCAGCGCTGAACCCACCACTGCGAATCGGTGGCCCCTCGGCCCCTTGTCCCAACCCGCATAAGATCCTGGAGTGGCCTTGCTTGGGTATAACCGAGATGGTTACTGCACAACCTCGTGTTGCCATGCTTCAAGAACCGGACTTTGGGGTCACCAGGTTCTCCTGCTAGATCAAACAGTGGGACTTTGGGATGTCCAAGCTCTCATCTACGTACGCGTAATGCAGTACATCTCGCTACTTAATTCAGACCCCTGTATGCTTGAGGTATGGACAGACAGACTTGATGCTGGATATGCATCTACCATAACATCCGGAGCGCGTTGCTCCAGGGTCTCCCCTTGGTCGATACCTCTCCAAAGGGTGAACCAACGTCAATCAAAGAGTTGGTTTCTTCCATTGTAATTCCTGCCAATATCTTTTGCTCGCGCAACAAACGAGGAGGTGGCATTGGGTCTCGTGCAAATCTAGTGAGGTGACATGTGTGCTTCGGGTGCGTGACGGCAGAATCTGATTCGCCCCAACGTCCTTTGACACGACGATCGTGGTCGAAAAAAGAAAATTCGATAGGGGCAATCTTGCTTCCATGACTGATGACGCCTCAACTTGTAGTTCGAGATGGCCGAAGAGGGCGTCATTGCCAGATAATGCAGACCCAAGTTTCGACCTCAATCATTCATGCCATGCCATGCGGTGAAGGTGTTGAGCGTCCGCCGCAAAACATCCGCGAGCACGGCAGCCCGCAGATTATGGCACAGACATGGCCTGCACTATGGTGTAACCTAAGAGAGCGGCAAGGATGTTTCAAGTTTTGTGTGATCGTGCCAAAATGGACGTTGACCGGGCATCCTCTCAGGTCTCTAAGTAGGGCGAAGGCAGGGAGCCGCTGGGCTAATGGCTGATTGCTGAGACCCCAGGAGTTGGTCAGCAACTGGGAGGCCGTTGCACTCGATGGTCTCAACCAAGTTCCTGGGACCTCATGTGTGATGAACCCCTTGGCTAGACCGAAAATGCACCCCTGGGAGTGCAGGTAGTCCGGATTTCCCTGTGGTACCAGGATTAGTATTTGTGAACATGGCTGCCGCTTAGAAAAATTTCATCAGGAGGAAACATGCAATGCTGCGGAGGAGGTCAGAAGAAGGATAGTTGAAGAGAATACAATGAAGTCTCTTCCTCTTTTTGGCAAGGGTGTCGTCGAATGTGTGGGAAAACTGCATCTGTCCCTCGACCGAGAGTGTCCGACTAAGACTCGGCATTTCGAATTTTTCCCAACCTGGCATTTACAGTGATTGCCCGCAACCATCTCGGTACTTACACGGAGGTCGTTTTGTGGTATGGGCTTGTGATCTGGGGATCCCATGCGTGAACGATGGCCGAGACGGACAGCAACAAGCAGAAATGAGGAGTTGAGAGAGTGAGACATCAGGTCTGCACAGTGTATCACGTCCAAGCACGTGACGAACATTGTCCTTCGATGTACTCCCCTGTACAGCCAACTCATATTTTGGTGTCGCTGGCTTCTCTCCTCCAAACGTGGCATGTTCAGCCAATTTCATCTACCACAGTCATTGTCCTAGACTTCAGGCTTCCACTTGAGTGGGCCAGTAACTTCGGTGAATCATCTATCAAGGCCATCCTCATTTTTTTGTGTTACTCTTGGTCAAGTCGTCAGACTACCATTGGTAGTCCTCTTGGGGATTGATCTCAACTAGCCAAATCTCTTCGTCTGAGGATTGACCTGTCCTCCCTGACCTCCCACAGGTTCGGCATACATCTGCAGGCAGACCAAAGTGCGACCTGTTTCTATAGCGGTCAGAGGATTTTTGAATCTTGTCCCTGCGGTCTCCAGCATCAAGGTGCATGGGTTGAGTTGTTTTGACGGGGCCCTCCTGCGTTTCATCCATATGGAACTGTGAATGCACTCGGAACCAATTTCCTAGTCCCCGGTCTCGCCGATGAAGCCGCAAGCTTGGAGACTAGGCTTCCTGTCTTGTTGACATCGACGACTCCATCCTTTGCATGAGAATCTCCGGCCGCTTTCCTTCGGCAGCCAAGCCTTAGTACCGATCACGGCGTCCCCGCTGTTCCTGGTGAGCGAATCTTTTCAAGCTGGACCAGACAAGCCTAGTTCCCCATGGCTGCTGGCGAGGCTCTGGCAGTCTTGCAGCGTACAATCTGGGATGCTCGACTCCCACTGGAAATCCGGCTCGCTGCTTCAGAATCCCGAACTTATGACACGGGGGATCCATACTTGGTACGTCAGTTGTCTACCTCAGAGGCCTTTGTGGATGCACAGGGGCGGATAACTCTTCTTATTTTGGTCATATCTTTCTACAGCGCCGCTGACTCTCATGGGTATGCCGCTTAGATTTCCTATCCTCGACTAGCATACCTTCCCTCCCTTTTACCAAAGCTTCATGCCTATTTCGCCAGCTCTCTCATCACCGACCCAGACACCGTGTCCCCATTCACAGGCTACTTTACCTTTGACAATGTAGCCTTAAAGTGGCACTTGCCTCTAGGCCTCTTGTATGACGTCTACGTGCTATCGACACAGGACGCAGGTCAGGCACCCTCTACCACGGCCCTCTTGCCGTTCCGCATTACACTTCATTTCACACCAGATCCAGCAGGATCTCAGATCCCTGATGCATCACCAGTCGTTCTGCACGACGCTTTCATCAACGCGGTCAAGGAAGCCGACTTCTTGCGATCGGGGACTGCTAAACCTATCATGAGTCTGGGTGCTCAGGAGAGCAAGGCTCTGTGGACATCGACTCAAAACAACGACCTATTCACCTTTTCCAAAATCCACACGGCATTACTTCCGCCCCCAGGTCAAACACGAAACATCCCCATCCGCGTATATCTTCCTTCTTCCCCTGATCAGGAGCCTACAAAGGCACAGATCAAGGTGATCCAGTCACAGGTAGGCCCAACCATTGCTGCACCTGTGCAGACTTCAGCCACAGCATTGCGACCTACGAGTGGGGGACAGCCTCAGACGCTGGGCACTGCGTTACACCAGATGGTACCCAGCATCTTCCCTTCTAGGAGAACGGCGTTACTGGCGACACCGCTTTTGCATGGTGTGCCCGTGCCCATGACGGCCCTGCTGGATGAACTCTATCGATGGGCTTGTTATGCGGACGGGTGGCTTTCCGTAGTGGTAGCAATGCGTGCATAGACGATGAGTGTGGACGGCACAGATAGAAAGAAGGGAATACGTAGGCTGATGATGATGATGATACCTCTGATCAAGATGGGCTTGTCAAAGAGAATAAATTAACAACAGTCCGTAGACAGTGCCTAGCCCTCTATCATTGTTGTTTAGTCATCCGCCTCTACGGTGAACGGTAGGTGGTTAGGTGGGGAGGCGCAAGGCTGCAGACTGCCCAGGCCTGGACTTCCACTACTGGGAAGTCACCACCCACCACTTACAGTACCCACCTGCCGGTTACTGCCTCCAACCGTACTTTCCACTTTTGTGAGGGGCAAACTGAACATCATCTTGCGTGGCTGATGATACCAAGGAGGGCAGGGACTCTGATTCTGTGATCTGCAGCGCACCTGCAGTCTGCACAACACAGCCTCTTCTTTTTAGCCGCCGTCGTTTAATTCCTCGACATATGTACACTCTTTGTCATCCTCGTCATCGTTCACGTTCTCGTTCTCGTTTTCGTTCTCGTTCTCATTGTCAGCCTCAAGCAGAGCAGAGCAGAGCACACTGTGCCGCCTTTTGAATGCAGCAGTCCAGCCTGAGTAAGACTCTCAATTCCTTCGTGCAGCAGTCGACCCCAGGTCTCTCATGACCGCAACTGCCTCTGGGTTCCCCACCATCCACCACCCGCATTGACCATGCCGCCGTTTCCAGGCGAAGAAACATTGGCTACAGTGTAAGACTTCTGATGATACTTGCTATTCCCTACAGCTAGCTGGTCTGTAACTGACATTCATTGTATCTATCCAGCTTTGTCGACGCCCATACCTACTTTGGCCCTCCTAGCCCCAGACCGATCCTCCACCGCTTCGACAAGGACTGCTACCTATACATTTACTACAACTCGACCCGTCACACCAGTCGCCTCGAAGTTGCGGTCAATCCGAGCACTGCCGACCAGACCTCATTCAATGGTTTCTTAGATATAGTCTCCATTTCCAACTCGGATAGGTTCCCCAGCCGCCTCACCTTGGTTGTCGGCGGCCATGACCATGCCGCTTCATCTCCCGCCTCAGCAAAAGCCCGTGATCCAGATGAGTGGCGATTGGCCAGTGCAGATCCACGCGATTCAGGCACTACAAAATATCGCATTCATACCATAGATTTTTACTTTTGGGTCTCGGAAGACGCCAAATTGATCTTGGATTTCATGAGCCGGCTGCTAGATCCCCACCAGTTGGATATTCCTCAAACCCGTGCTCACCATGATGAAGACGAGCACCTGGTTAGCTCCGTGGTTCAGAATCTTGAAAACGTGGCAATATCAGACCCAGCGTACCATGAGCCGAAGCAAAGCAACTCACCAGGTCCGCCGCCCAAAGAACCCCCTCAACCTCAGCCTCCCCAGGCGTCTGGTCTAGCAGCCAACCAGCAAACCTCTCTTGCTGCGACGTCGCCTACATCATCCAGTGCTGGCGTCGGCGCTGTCCCGATCAATAAGTCTCCCACTTCTGATCAGAGTTATGCTCCGCTAGCATACAATCCTGCTGCACCCGCAGCACCTGAACCTACTGCCCATCGGGAAGATACTCCTCCTCCCGTGGATGGGGCTGGTGGAACTGGCCTTGCAGCGGCCGTCCATGACAACCCCTACGCCCATCAACAGCGTCAGCAATATCAGCAGCATCCACAGCAGTCATATGGGTTCCCTCCCGCTCCATCAGCTGGTCAATATGGATCTCTTCCAACTCCTTCCTTTGGCCCACACGCAACAAGCCCACCACCTGCAGCTTCATTCGGACCCCAGTCACAGCCATCTTTCGGACCTCACGCAGTCTCGCCGCCTCCTCAGGCCTCGCCTAGGACCTCACTCGCCGCTCAGACTTACACGCCTGGTGGACAGGATCCCAACGCCCACATATTCGGCCAGCAACAAGCGGTTCAGACTCCAGGAACTCAATTCTACCAGTCCATCAACAACCAACAGACCCATAAGCCTCTCGCCCACGTTCAGCCCCAGTACCCTGACTACCTCTCTTCCGGCGGTCACGCCCGTTCCCGTCCTCCCAGCGGTTACTCCAACTACCAATACGCCCAGCAAGCTCCACTACCACAGCCTGGCCAGCAGCAGCAACCCCCGCCACCTACTGCCGGAAACCCTTACGATGTCCACAACCAGTTCTATCAACCCACCGAGTTGGAACACCGGAATTCGCATCACTACTCATCCTCATCCTCTCGACCACACCGTAACTCGAGCACCTCACAGCACCAACAGCACAAGCCGAGCAATACAGAAAAGATTGAGAAAGGAGTGGGCAAATTTTTCCGCAAAATCGAGAAGAAGATTGGGTAGGAAAGCCAGACACTGCAGGACAAGATTGAAGGTGTCGAGTATTGTCAACCTATTCATAGCATCGCCAAATGTATTCACCGAGCCAACAGCGCGAGTCTCAGCAAGCAATTTGGATTTATCTTATAGTTTGAAGTGGAGAATGACCTAGATACGAAATAATGAAATGATAAGACGATCATGTCGCTGTTGTAAAGTATTCTATGCCACATGATTATGTGCATATCTCAGAGAGTAAATCTTGCTTTCATTTACATTGTTTGCCTTTGCCTCTCCTGTTCGAGGGACAAGTTACATCAGACTTTTAACGTTTTCGATGCCTTCAGGCACCAAGACAATTCGGCTTTTGATCTTGCCCGAATGCAGGTCTTGCAAGATTGTTGGAAAGTCGGCCAGTTTCCCGAGCTCCACCTGCGGGACGATGACCCCCTTGGCTATCAGGTCAAGAGAAGCTCTCAGATCCGTGTGAGTGCCGCCAAAGCTACACAGAATGTTGACTTGCTTCGGAAGAGCATCAAAAGTATTCAGCGTGACCGTCGGACTCAACAAACCAATCAGCACCAGCGTGCCGCCGAGACGGACTATAGCGTTTGAGTCATTATAAGTTGTCTTGCTTTTGTATGAAAAAGGGGGGTCTAGCATGCTCTTCAGCAAAGCAACTTCTTACCTGCATCAATGCCCGCGTTGAATGTGTCGGGATGACCGACAAAGTCGATGACCTTGTCGACCTTGATGCCCCTGGCGGCAATCCATTCAGGGACATTCGATGTATCCACAGGCACGACGTTGTCTTTACTGACGCCGAATGAGACGGCCTCGTCCAGAACCTGCTGCCGCTTGTCAACAACAATCACGTTGGCGCCGATGTGTCGCAAGATTTGTAGCGCGTTGAATCCCAGCCCGCCTAGTCCGAATAACAGGACCGTGTCGTTCTTGCTGACTTGGGCTCGTCCCACCACGGCGTGATATGCCGTCATGACCGCGTCGGTGCCCACCGCCCCATGAGCAACACTAACTCCCGCAGGTAATTTGACGGCAGCCCGCGCTTTGATGGCCATGTAAGGCGCAAATGCCCCGTCATGACCTATTCCATAGTGCTCGCCTGTTTCGCATATCTGACCTAGGTCGCTGCTGCACTCGGGACAACTGCTGGCTCCACATCCAGGTACCGACAGCACTGTCACCATCTCCCCGACCTGGAAGTCGGACACGGCCGATCCCACCTGGACAATCTCACCGCATCCTTCGTGGCCCTGGAGCAAAATGGAATCAGCGGCGACGACACTCAGAACAGAACAGAAGCCGGGTGTTTTTTCTCTGACGGCAAAGCTCTTGTAATAAAGAAAGGTGCTGTGGCCAGCACGCGCGAAGGAGTATCACTGCGGGTCACTACTCACCAGGGTGTATTTCTCTTGATACCAACCTTTTCGCTCTGACATGCTGAGCAGAGCAATGTCGCTATGACAGACTGAGGCACAGCTTGGTCAATTCTATCTGTCAACTTTTCTCACAAAAAAAACTAAAAACCACAAACGTACCTCCAGCAGCGTGAACCTTGATCAAGAGCCCATCGTCGCTAACGCTAGGCACAGGCACCTCGGCGCGGATCTGGTAGGAGTTAGGTCAGTTCAGTCAAAGACGGACCATATTGTCTATGATCCATCTTCTTCGCGAGGTTGAAGACTCGCTCGTTCACTTACCGGTGTCGACCCTGGATAGTGCTTCTGCCAGGCCAGCATAGTCTTGGGCAAAGCCGAGGTAGATGCCATGATCTTTTGCGTTCGTTTTCTTGTCTTTGATTTCTTTCTCGAGGGTCTGGCCTTTTGTCGATCACCTTAATTGATACCGCACTATATTGCTAGCTAGAGCTTGCTGTGTGGGGTAATTAGAAAGGTGTGTACGTTTTGTCCCGATTCTGGCGTCGAAATGGATGCTTTTAAGACTTAACCGTAACCTCGGTCCGTAACCTCAAGATGGGGTACCAACCTATACCAGTACACTTCACAGTTTGATTGTCAACACATAAGCCATGCACTATCTCGGCGTCGTCCGATGATGAGTGTCGTCAACTAGATCTCATCAGACAAGTACCGGCATGAGATGTGTCGATTCGACACTCTCGTCAACACTTGCTCCGGTCCCAGTATGGCACCTCCCAAGCCAAAGTTTTGTCACATCTGCAGATGTTATCCTGTCGTCGGGCATGATTTGAGCACGCGTCGGTTTCAGAGACGCCTCTCAAGTACTTCGGACAAATTTTCACTGGCTTATCTGCTTTCTTGTGCTTTCATTTTTTCAGTAAATGGATTGTAGACAAGTATTGGGTTTGCCTTAGACCGATGATTGCGGGGTCAGCTGACTAACAACTTTGTCTTGTAGGTGCAGAGTACAGGAGACGGGCACGAAAATAATCGACCTTCCATTACACTTGAGCGCGAGTCGTAGGGAAATCTGATGGTTATCTTTCGAGATGTTGGATATATTCTAGGAAGATTGTCTGCGCCAATCGAGGGAGTAAACCTATCTTGACCGGGCAAACCCCATGAGTAAGGTTCAGGTACTGAACATAAGTAACATTGATTATTCCAACCACAATTCAAAGCTCTCAGAATGGTTCTGTGAAACCTACTTGCTAGGTCGCCTGGTTGATCTTTGAGCACAAGGCTGAACCGATTACTGCGGGATACAGGCACAAGCTGATGGTCTGAAGTACTTCTGAGTCGATAGCTTAAATTGAAGAGCAGGTAGGCATGGATGTCTAACTTACGTTGCGGCAAATCACTTGTCCGTGGGGGTATTGAATAAGCCATATTTCGACACGGCGCTCACACTAATTGATTCAAATGGCTCTATGGAAGACCATTAGGAGGAGTATTTTGTGTATGCAAAAACAGGCCAATGGAAGTTCAACCGTTGGTTATGTCATACTGTCAAAAAAATTGGCTTACACTTCGCGATTGTGCCTCAACCAGGGGATTCGGCCGTGTTGCCGGGCGATTCACGGGTCACCTGATATCAGCCATTTGCATGTCCTTCAAAAGCCGAAGGAGCCAGGGTTGGGCCCGAGAACATCATATGATGGAATTGGACAAACAATATCGTTTGACCAATCGCTATTGACACAACCCTCTGCCCTAAAGGCTCCTGAACGCAACCATTACCCGCACATCCACCAAAAGACGCGGATAATCGTTTGTGGAGTCGCACCCCGGAAATTTCGGTCTCAAGCTTGTCGCACAGTTGACCTTCGAAGCAATCACTACCCTGGTTTCTGGTAGGAGATCCAGGAAAAATACCGGCGTCATGCAGTATATAAAGCACCCGTCCCCTCTACTCAGTTGTTCCCTCAGCGTCTAATCAATGATAAAATCGAGAAACATGTCGAATACACCTCCAATACAAGGTCCCGTAGCGGACTATATCAATGGAATTAACAATGGTAACCTTGATCTCGTCCTTGGCTCCTTCCTCCCAGAGGCCGAGATCATCGACGACGGAAAGAAATATACGGGGGAAGCAATCAAGAGTTTCATCAAGGACGGGGTACTAGGCCACAATAGTAAGATGGAGGTTCTTTCCTCCACCTCGGACAACAGTGATACGACACACGTCCATGTGCTGATGGATGGCGACTTCGCGAGTTATGGAATCCACGAACCTTTCGATTTATTCCTGACTTTCACCCTTGTGTCCAACAAGATCCAGCATCTGGTCCAAGGTGATGTGGACGGGGCAAAGCCAACGATGCGCACTGTATATGCGGCATCAGGGAATCTTGACGACCCGTTGTCCTCGCTACGGATCGGGAGACGCAACCTCCCAGACCCACCTCAGGGATTTGTGCGAGTCAAGATGGAGGCAGTTGGACTCAACTTTCATGATGTATTCACCCTTCGTGGGATAAGCATGCACCAGATCCGATTTCCAATGATCCTTGGCAACGAAGGTGCTGGGGTGCTTGATGATGGGACTAAGGTGGCCTTGTATCCTAACATGGGCGACGTCGACTATAAAGGGGACGAGACACTAGATCCGACAAGGCATGTTCTCGGTGAGAAGGTCCAGGGAACTCTTGCAGAATACGTATGTGTACCTCGACGCAATGCTGTGCCCAGACCTCAAGGGCTCGATGCAAGGAGTGCAAGTGTGATGGGCATTGCTTGGTTGACTGCATACCGGATGCTATTCAGCCGGGCCAACTTGAGACCAGGCCACACCATCCTTGTACAAGGTTCATCCGGCGGTACGTTTTTTTCTCGTGATTCAAACCCTGATTGATACTGATTACTTTGGTTCACAGGTATCGCAACTGCTTTGGTCCAGCTCGGCACTGCTGCTGGGTATCGGGTATGGACAACGGGGCGGACGGCGGAGAAACGCGCTCTGGCGACCAAATTAGGGGCTGAGAGAACGTTCAGATCACTGGAAACCCTGCCAGAACAAGTGGATGCGGTGTTTGACCTTTCAGGGTCTGCGACGATCGCTCATTCGATTCGATCGGTCAAGACCGGGGGGGCGGTGGTAATATGTGGCGTACATTCAGACAACGGAACGACAGTGGTGCCCATTGATTTGTTACCAGTAATGGTCAACTCCCTCAGTATCACTGGAGTGTACACAGGGACACGAGAAGAATTTGTGGACCTATTGAGCTTTGTCGCTGCCAAAGAGATCAAGCCATATATTGGGCAAGTCTTACCACTGGAGAGGGCAGAGGAGGGGCTCAGAGACATTTGGGAAGGTAGAACCTCAGGAAAGATCGTCATAGAGTTGTGATTGTTTGTATCGACTTGTTAGCATTGATACATTTGTAATATATGCTGGTACTTTGACCGACTTGTGTGCGTTTGATTGATCATTACTCGGGCGTGTCTTGCACAATGCTGCCACAGTCTCACTCTTTAGTGTTCTGCCCGCCATGACATTCGAGTTTGAACATCTTGTCAACGAATAAACGTTCGTGCTTCTGGGCCTCTACAGCCAGAGAAGCATCAGCTTACTTACGGTGTGACCTTGCACATTCAGACACAGGGGCCCCACCAGAAGAACGAACATCTCATGCGCTGACAACCTCAAAGACCAGGAATGATGTCTCGTTACCAGTCTCTGCCCAATCTCCACCCCGACATGAAGCCTCTACTCCGTACACTTCGAAGAAAGATTGTACGTACTCCGTACATTTGATTGAGGTTGCCGAGGTGGGTCTCCCCCAGGAAGAGCGGGAAGGTGGGATGTCTTGGCGTCTAAACAAGCCTTGTATTTCATCGGGGCTAGTCTCATAAAGGCTTAGATACTACTGTCAAATGACATGATGGTCGGCGTTGGCTTCATGTTCCTTATGGCCGTCCCTGGTTCTTATCTTTCGGTGTCCCCTGAGCATAGCACCGCTTGAACGATCAGTGTGGTGTGCTCTGACACCCTGGATCTAGGCGAGTATGCTGGATGATCCCCCTTGATCACCAACGTCATCCACACCTGCTGTGTCTTCCAGCAAAAACAACCTTGTGTGTGCCATATATACCGCGTGGTATGTCACTTGCTCCGGTTCTCCGAAAGAGGAGATAGATACATCGCAGACACAGACCTAAGGACAAATAGCAATATCTCTTAGCATCACTCAGATTCTGGTCACGACATGTCTCTCTGGACTGGCTATCCTGCTGGAACGGGCTCTGGTGGTCGATCTAGTCAAAATACTCAGTCTCGTCGACCGCTCCACTGTCTGCCAAGAGCCCAAGACTTTGAGCGGAAGTTGTCCAACCGCTTTATACTATCAGACGCGGTATGATCCATCTGAATCTTCTCATGCAGGGCTGAGTCTGACTCCATAGATACTGGGACAAGTGTCGAAAGAGCCTGACGCCCATTCGAAGCTCTTGAACCTACCGTATGAGATTCTGCTGTTGATTTTCGACACTATCGCTCATTCACCGTCCCAAGTGGCTCTTGCATTGACCTGCAAACGCATGGCATTGGCCGCCCGAGATGTCCGACTGTCTCTGTCGGATATTTCTCCCAAGTATGCCGGTTTCTTGCCCAAAACTGTTTTCGATGTTCCAGAACTCATGACACAGCTCAAGCCATGGATGCCGCCAAATCTACGGCTATGCAACCATTGTCTAACCAACCGGCCCCGTGCCGAAGAATACTGGGAGACCATTGTCGGCTGTGAGATCAGTAATTTCTGGGTCCAGAAGGTTGGATGGAATTTCCAGAATGCCAGCTGGCACAGACAAGAGCACGATATTTGTCCTGCTTGCCATGCTTCCTGTACCATGAGTGACTACATAGACTGTGATGGCTGTCGTGCTCTTGGAAGATTGGGTGACATCGATTGGTCTCGTGTCTCGGACTCGTGGCGGAGGAGAACTGAAGAAGAGATTAGAGCTGGACGTTTTGCCACATGAGGTTGAGAAGAAAGAGCTCGATATTTGCCATGTTGCAGACTTTGACAAGCACAACTTGTAGATTAAGGCGACTCTTATATTCGATTTATTGAAAACCATCAAGATGACTATCATGAAGTTACTTGCAACCATCAGAGTGTAATCATGAACCCATGAGCCGGTCGAGCTATTCGTCAATATTGGTCGGAGGCCTCTCAGAGCCCGACCTGCTCATGACGACACTCGATTGAAGAGACATCTTGCTCCTCAAATTTGCTTTGGAAGAAATCATGCTCATAGAAACAAGAAATAGTACCCGAAAATGAAAATTGTGAGAGAGCCATTGAGCTCACTAACAGCCTTGGAAATGTGTAATCTGATTATTCGTGCAGCTTTCCACTTTAACATCTTAACAAGCGTCTGAATATCGAGAACAGATACAGCATGCCAGAAACATGAACAACCAGAAAGCAACAGTATTTGGCAGCAATCCGCGAGTAGACATGGATGAGAGACCAAGTTATAGCCGCCCAAGACCCGCTCTTGCTGTTGCTGCGGGGCTTGTCGCCAGATCTGGCGAGCATGGAATTGACCTTTGAAGAGTATTGCAACCTTGTGTTTGAAGAATCCGGGTTAAATAAATCACTGGGACATTTGCGTAGTATGATCGACGTGGATCCTGGCGTATCACGCAAAGGCCACCAATCCAATCTAGGAATTGTGTTGATTCAGTTTCAGAATCGAACATGACACGCTTTCATCGTGGTGTTGCCTCGATGAATGAATCTCGTCTCTCGAGAATTGTACCCGAAAACAGACCAGACCCCACAGACATTGGCACTCAGCCCTATCACTCACTGGGCATGTAAGTAATCACTTTCAGCCCCCAAAGGCTAATGATGTTGCTACTGCATTAAGTGTTCTGTTTCAAAGCAAAGTATCCTTGCCAGATGGAGAAGCATTCTCCAGATGCTTGAATGGTAGCCATAAGACGACACCGCTGTTTCCTTTTACATAAATGCCATCGTCCACTCCATGATTCATTGCAATTCTTTGATACTTTTGTTAGACCCTACTATTTTCCTCCTCCTCTCCTCCTACATTCTTTCACATCCAGTTCCACCATGAAGTCCTCGTACGCCGTCTATTTGCCTGCGCTGGCAGCTCTGGTGCACGCTCAGTCTGCTCCTGATTTCCCTATCCGGGTGGACTCTTCCTTGACTGTGGAATGGACTGCCAGCTCTAATAAGCTGAGAACTGGTACAGTCATTGAGAGAGATGGTGAGTATACTCGTTTAGGAGAAAGCATTGGGAGAAACAGCCAGCTAATGGAGGTGAATCAGACATCCTCGAACCACCAACTATTTTCGGGCCCGCTTCTGCATCCAGCACCAAGGCTCATATTGCCATGTTGGTCGACCAAGATGTGGACATCGGAGAGGCCGAGAGGGTTCAACTGCTCCATTACTTCCAACCCAACCTGGTTGGAGTCAACCGGGCCATGACTATCCAGTCACCAGAGGCCAACAGCACCGTCAATGCATCCATCCCAAGTACTGAATATCTTCCACCTACACCGCCTGGAGGCGATGGCCCTCACCGATACACAATTTTGTTGTTTGAGCAACCAGAGGACTTTGCTGTTCCGTCGGAGTATGCCTCCTTCATCCCTCCTAATGAAGTGACCGACCGATTTCCATTTGACATCGCTGGTTTTGTGAAGGCCGCAGGCTTGGATGTTCCCATCGGTGCCAACTGGTTCGAAGTTCTGAATGGCACAGCAGAAGAAACCCAAATCGCCCTCACTGCAGTTCCAGGGCCCACTGGCACCATGACCCCGGCTGCCAGTTCTAGTGCGGAGACCACGACATCGGTGACAACAGGCACTACAGCTTCGACTGGCGGCGCCAGTACGACTGCCTCCTCCATAGCTGCTGGTACGGCCGCCGCTACGGCCGCCGCTACTTCGTCGAGCAGTACGAATGCTGCGGTCCCCGACGCTAATAGTAAAGCCATGAGAAACTTGATGCTGGGCTTCTTCTTGGGTTCCATTGGAGTTGGTAATTGGATGTCGTGAATACCAAATCACTTGAAGTGGTTACTCCTGGTTGTCGGCAGAGTGGTCACTTTCCCAGTACCCATCTGTACCAGTTTTGGTTAGTGGTAGCTTCGCTCATGGCATAGAGCTAGCGCAATCAGCCGGCGCATGCCATCAGGTGTCTCTAATGATGAATAGATTTTGCGACAATGGGGCTCTTGAATTCCATGACCGTCGATGATCGGCGAGCATTCGGGCGTGACGTCCGTCATATTACAACCCACGCGTGGTATCTCTCACCCTTAATGTCCTTTTGGAGAGAGAGTGAGAGAGAGTAGACCCTATGGCCAGGCTGGGTTTCCCACTCCAAGGTGCTGAAAGTTAACGATGGCAAAGATTCCAGAGACTAACTCATCGATGAGTGGGAAAGACTGTGTGTTGATTATACGATAGAGAGTTATTGATCGTCTTTCTCTCTCTACCGCGTCAATTCACTCGGCTTAAACTTCTCGTTTGCTGAACATAGTTCGAGATACCTGTTGGAAAATAGACGAGTGGTATGAAATGACTTGCACAATCCGCTGGGCGTTAAGTGGTGTAGTTGTCAAGGACCACGAATACAAAAGATCCTAACTCAGGCTTTCCACAAGCTGGGGCTATGGAGAAAAATGCCGAGCAAGGCGTCCGGAAGTCCGAGAAACATGACAGGCCAGAGGTGAATAGAGAGTAAAAAGGCAACCCGTAAATGAGGCTGGAGCGAACCCTTGGGTGTCCTCGTGGACAAAATGGGGCTCCTAGGTCCCTCAGCCCATCGTATCCAACCATAAGGCGAGGCGTTGGGCATCCTCAGCCGAGACCTGTTGAATAGTGAATGCAGCCAGCATGCATTGGTAGTGGCGGTAAAAGGATCCAGTTAGATGTGAGTCGGTCACATGACTTTGACTAATTGATCGCGCCTTCCGTATCACATAACATTGCCTGGGGCAAAGCAGGAGCCACCAAGACTGCGACTGCGCCTTCTGTGGCACCTCAGGGACCTTGGGTCACTCCTTCCTCCAAAGTGCATCACAAATCCATCTCGACATCCACTTGCACAACTTCACCTCACAATCTCACCACCTTCTCACCACCGTTACCTCATCCATCGCGCTTCTTCACCCTCTCGCCCCCTTGTGCATGAGGCAGTCATAGCGTTCGAACCACCCATGGCGTCTCCTACCATCTAGTCGCCAATTTCTGGTCCTCCCAACACTCGCCATCTACGCCCTCAGGCTGAAATATGTGTTTCATCTTGTCCTTCTCTGTTGCATCTTCCAACTCTCGTGCTGCGAATTCTCAACCGCCATGTCTCTGGCTTCCTCACCCTCCAAACTCCTCCCACCTTCAGCGCCCATGAAGCCTTCATCGCCATCCCGATTCGAGTTGCTCATAACTTGCAACCCTCCCATCCTTGAATCTCTACTCGCCCAAATCCCCACTGACACCATATTTCGCCTTTACCAGACCTCTCCTTTTCTGAGGGACTTTTTCACCAAATCCCCGACTTCATGGCGATATGTCTCATGGCGACTATATCAAGCCGCTACGTCAACTGCCACCATTACCAACAATAGTTCTGGTGTCGGGCAGCGTCAATCTAGCAACTACGCCCTAGATCAGATCCTTCTCAGTGTCATCAACCCGTACAGCACAAGATTGGCTAGTTTGGAGCTGGACAACACTGCTGTCAGTGGCTCCATCCTCATCTCCACCGTTCTAGTCTTCCGCAGGGACACCCTCAAACACCTCTCTGTCCGTGGATGCAAAAATGTTTCCCTCAAATACCACATCAACCCATGGTTGCATATGCACGCCCTAGCCCCAACTCATACCTCATCTCAGGAATCCTCTGCCTCCCCATATGAAGCACTTGCTCTGAAGAGTCTCTACACTTACAGATGCCGCCATCATAGAAGACGGCCCTATCTGCCCAACAGCTTATCCCGAAAAGAGAGCGACAGCGAGCCTACCCACGAACTCGTCCTCACCTGTCACAAACTAGGCATCTGGACCGACACCGCTTGGTGCACAACCCCCGCCGCTCGCTGTTACCGAAGACGCGGTTATGTCAAGATGCGCATGCCCCAAGATCCTCGCGAGGTTTGGGTGGTATATGACCGTCTCTGGAGAAGTAGGAACTGGCTTGGCCCTGTCGAAAGTTCTACCGATCCTGAGGAGTCTCTAGCAAAGAAACGCAAGCGGGATTGTCGAAGCTGGGAGTACGATGAAGAGGCCATCAATGGTGAAGTCATCGGCACAGGCCCTGAGGATAAGTCAGTCCCCGCTCATCTGCGCCTTTCCCACCGCAAATTCATCGAAAACATCACATGTCATAATTGCTCCGCCGAAATTCTTGAGAGGTGTGAACAATGCTCGGTCATGATGCACTGTGTCGGATGCAGGAAGACTCTGTGCGCTTCGTGTGCCTTCGACAGGCCCTACTTGCGGAACAAGAACGCCTTCGACAAGGAAAAGAACAAGTTTTGGTGGGCTCCCGGTTGCGCTGTATCCCCTTGTTCTATGCAAGATCAAGACCAACCCCCGAACGGTAACCCCAACGGCCCCCAAGCCGGTCCTATCAACAGTCTTCCTACCATCAAGATGCGATGGTGCTGTACAGAACCTGTTTTTTCTGGAGGCGGTGGAATAACCTTTGGAACCAGTTCCAATGCCAGTGCCAGTGCCAGTGCCATCCGAGAGACGGACCGTGTTCGTGCCGCCCCTTTACCTCCCGGTCAAGGCTGGGAAGATCCCGAATTCGACCCAGATCGTTTCGATGTCGAGTCCAACGAACATTCCTCTTCTTATAATTTGGCCTTACAGAAAAACGTTGGTGATGGCCCTGCTGGTCGCTGGTCCTCAGTTGACTCTCTCTTCCAAACCACTGGGGCTCTGAGTTCTGGCGAACACCCAACGGTCTCCGTACCTCGAGTCTTGTGTGAAGAATGCTACACTTCCGACCACTGGAAGCTCAAGTGCAAGGGCTGCTCAACCGCTCTTTGTCTGAAACATGACATTGGGGACCGTGTTCATGGCAGGATTTGTGGCCTGAAAGACCTCGAGCTTGAGAAGCTGGAGTATAAATCTCGTCAAAAGGCTCTACAACTTCTCGCCACCCTCATGCGCCAGGGAAAGGATCGATTTAGCACCAGAGCATCTCCTTCGAGCTCTTCAACTGAAGACACACATCAGATCAATATTGCAGAACAACTCACACTCTCGCCTAGTGAGCTGCCTCGTTCCCTCACACATCGTCCCATCACTACCACAGCTCCTGATCATACACAAATCGCGCTTGCTGATACAGCAACCTTCGATGCAGAAGTGGGAACTTTGTTGAGAACCCTAAGAGTGCCAATAGCAGAAACAGATCTTCCACACCGACCTAGTTCTCGTGCTTCTAATAGCACCGGGCCGCCGAGTAGGTCGACATCGCCAACTCCATCACTCCACTCGAATCCACCAACCCCAGAGCTAAGTTCAATTGCTCAACGCCCTGGTACACCTGAGGTTCAATCTGTCGCTCGGTGGCGGGGTTGCCAGTCCTTCTTCTGTCCGGTTTCTCGTGTTGCTGGGGATCACCGCCTACGCTGTACCGCGACCATGCGGCAGTGCGTTGATTGCAAGATACACGTCTGTGGCGATTGTGCAAGTGGCTTAGAGGCTGCGTGCCCATGCAAGGGATGCCGTCCACTTCCCCCAGAGGAAGATCATCTAACTCCGCCTCCTGCCATTCCTGAAACACCGCCTTTCTATTGCCCCAACTGCCGCTGGGACCGCATGATAACAGGCAAATGCAAGAAGAAGTCAGAAGCGTTTCTCAATGCCCAGTCAATGAAAAGAATTAAGAAGAAAAAGGGCAAGGTCCGCAAGCCGCTTGAACAGAGAAGGCTCAGTAATGGTGGGACCAGTAACTCCTCGAGCACCGACGAGGCGATTGATGGCCTTGTCGAGTTCTTTGCCAGTCTGAATGCTCAAATACACGGCATGGGACCTTCCGACAGCCCTAGGCCATCTTCACACCTTTTGGTCGATGGACAACCTGCCGACCAAGTCAACTCGAGCGAGATTCGAGAACTAGAGGATATGGGCATCTTGGTACGTGACCTCATCCTCCGCATCCAGCGTCTACGAGATCAATTAGTACCGGGATCACTGGCTGCAAGAGCTTTGCCTGACGTGCGGGTTCAAGAAGCTTTTGACCCGACGGACGTGGCTGTGGTAGGCTCAATGTTTGGACCGGAGTCTGCACAGATCGGATTCTCGACAAACGTGCGGCCGGGAGAGAATATTGAGGCACAACACGAACAACCGTTTGTGGCGGGAGAGGATGATGATGATGACCAGGTGTCCAACACCGATTGAATTTTGGGAACCTTGGGAGGGCGCGCAGTAAGCATAAGCACGGCCCGGGGATACGGAGGCTGGCGAAGCTATAATGGGGTACAAGTTGAGGATTACTCTCAACGCGGAGGGTGATCCGAGGACGGGGTGCAGAAAGGCTCTGACTATAATGCAGGGCGCACGGGAAGATGTTCAGAGTGAAATACGTTGCTCTGGGTTTGCTGCATGGCGGCACGGAGCGATCGTCGATTTTCCGGCAGCATGTTGTCTTTTTTTTGGATAAGGTTCTGATGACTATGCGAGTAATGACTGCTATGAAATAGTGCTCTCTACTTTATGCTTGACCGTTCCCTTCTTATTAGCAAGGCCACAATGCACGTCTTCCAGCCGGAACGCCCTCCTTGCACATGAGAGGAAACAACCTCGCTTCCTCGTAGCCAAGTCTCAGGTACACAACCACGCCAATGCCCGCCCTGTAATGCGGAAACGGGGGCGGAGAGAGACCATCAATTAGTTGGTCTTGAACTTGAGTGGACCTTGTGCCTTTCTCAGCCGGGCACCAAAGAACTGCATGAAGATGATGATGATAAATGCTGCCGCCATGATGCCGGATTGGATGCCATACTGGGTCTGGGTGCCAGCCGAATGAGCCCAATTGAGCTGTAGGTAACCCATGATGAAGCCACCCAATGTGCGAGCAAAGTTGATCCAAGCAGCACATTCACCGCCTGCTTCGGGGTATGCATCGAGAAGGTAAGCGCCGATGGCTGTGGTGGTGACGATGGTGGCAAAATTGTGCATGGCCCAACCCACGGCCAGAACCCACCATGACCAAGTCTGCGCATGTTGAAGCGTCACTCCAATCAGGTTGTATCCCACGATTTTGATGGGGAGGACAAGCCATAGCACAATCAATCGGTTTTCGGGTTCGAGACGACCGCCATGACGCCGAGCATACAACTTGCCGACTAGGTCAAAGAGGAAGTGTCCCACGACGAGACCGAGGATGGCTCCCACAACTGGCGCAACGTAAATGGCTGCCAAATTCAAGAAGTCAAAGTTATAGGCAGGCACAATGAGAACGGAGATTGTCGTGTTGTTTGCAATGGTCCAGGGAACTAGAAAGAGTCAGTCGTGCTTTGCTCTGGCTGGTATGGTTGATTTGGTTACTCACAGTCAAAGAAATGGAATAAGCAGATGAGGAAGACAGGGGCCTTCAGTAGAGCATATGCCAGGCGAGCACCTGATTCGAAGAAGCCGTTGGTTGTGTAATGAGTTTTGAATTGCTCGACGCCGACGATTCGAAGGAATCTGTTTTTTCGAGGCGGGACTTGTTCCCTAGGCAGATGGCGGGGGTAAAAGGTCTCTTCGCCCAAAGCAACAGTGAGAACCAGGCCAAGTGTAATGATACCAAAGTTGAGCCACATTCCAGTTCTCCAGGAGTCGGCGTGAATACACGCAGCCATGAATTGAGGGCCCAAGAATGGAGAAAGAATAATGGCAGTAGACCAAATGTTGATTTTGCGAGGGTGTTCGTGGAAGAACCAGACATCTTGAATCCACATTAGGCCACCACCAGCACCGGCGACACAGAATAGGCCGTTCAAAATACGGGAGGCCATATAGGATTCGAATGATCGTGCAGCCGCAGACCAGGCCGCAGTCCCAGCGGACAGGCATCCGAACCAGAACAAGACAGGCAAGCGTCCGAAATAGGCACTGAGCCAGACAGTGGCCAGACCACCCACTCCAAGCATGAATGTGTTACTAGAAACTGGTGTCAGCTTAATAAAATGCTTCAAAGAATGGAACTTACCCGGCGGTGGCATGATTAACTTTATCGGGGGTGATATGCCATTCCTGAGATTGAGGAAGCAGAGCGCTGGCACCAGTGGCGGCAGAGTAATCAGCGGTACAGGCGACGACAGCTAACACGATCAGGATAAGGGCTTTCTTGGTTGGTGTCCAATTTAGGGGGTCCTCAGGGTCGTCACTGGGTTGAGGAATCAAGACCACATCATTCTTTCCCTTCTTGAGGACGGCATCTGGGGCAAGGCCCAACTTTTCCCTCAATTGCGTCTCATCCAGAATGTAGCCTTGAGTCTCGCCGACGCGTTCCAGGTCAACAGCAGCAACGTTTGCGTTCCCCTTCTCCACGGCGGTTGCCTCTGCGCTGGAGATGGAAGGTTGCGAGGATGGCGAGGCAGGCTTAGGAGCAGATTCTGCGTTGGGAGTCGGTGTAGTCATTTTCAAGGGTTGAAGCTGAGCAAGAAACAAGCCGAGAATGTCTGCAATGGAAGAAAGAGAAAGGGGGCGAAGAGAGATGGAAGCAAGGGAAGAAGAGCAGGGTAGACACGGATTTTATATAGGTAGCCATCGAGAGCAGCCCGATTCTGGAGGGGCTTACATTGTCAACTGAACCATGGCAAGGCTCTGCATGGTGAAATTGAGTTGTTGGGTCCGGAAGATGGTTCGAGTTACGGAGTTGGAGGGGACCAACACGAGAGGTGAAATGACATGTGACTGGCTTACCGCTTTCCTGTAACATTTTCCACAACCGGACACGCCAGAAAAGGTTGGCAGTGATCAGAGGCAAAGGATTTTTTCATGACTCCGATCAGTACAGAGTGAGGATCCTTGCTGGAGGTGACAAGTCAGAAATTGAGTAAGCTCTTTAACAACAATGGAATCCAGGGGCGTGTGGCGTGTGGTGAGAACGATGATTGGTGGATTGAGCTGACAGGGTCGACACCGCACAAGTAAGGAGAAGACTACGGAGTATAGCACCCCATAATGCTGCTTGTTGGCTGACATCCGTAGGAGACACCCAGGGCTGAGAAGTGTTGTTATTCTGTGGGAGAGGAAAAGGGACGGACACTGGTCTGATTGGTCTGAGCCAGTTGTCATCTCCCTCGTCCGCAGATCATTGTCAAATGCAACATTTTTAGCTTAGGAAACACAAAATGGTTGGCAGCATAGAATGGGGCCATAGGACTCTGTCTAGTCGTTGGTCTGAATGTGAAGCGCATGTGGACACTGCGAGTGAGGCTGCAACTACTCCGTAGTATTGTGAGAAGAGGCTTGGGAGTCGAGTTTGAGTTTTTGCGGACTTGGGGCTTTTGGGCAGGCACGCGCCCAACACAACCAACAAGACAAATGAGAACAAGGCAAGAGGAAGGCGCGCCCGGGCCCGACCTCTTCAGGCCTTTTTCCAACCAAACTTGTGAAACTTAGCAGGTGCTGAAGCGTAGGTACTCCGTAAGCTAAGAAGTTGTGTGCTTGTCTGACTGTGGATCTCGGATCCTCCACAACTTTCATCCGCTCAGCAGGCCCGCCCGAGGACCTTGTGGAGTAGGCGAGTATGGAGTACCTACCAGGAGTTTTACGTACGAGCATATGTATGTACTGGTACTGGACTGCAATTCTCTCGAGGAAGGAACCATTCTCGTTGTCAGCATGTACTGGGAAATACGAAGGAAAGAACATTCCCAAGTCTGACTCACTTTCCAACAGACGCCACATATACATACTCCGTAGCGTACAAGGAGGAGTTTTACGGAACAGGATTAGCTTTGTGCTTGAGAAGCCGTGAAACTCAAGGCGAAAGAAGCTCGACTTTTTTCTGGATCACTTGACTTTCCGTCGTTCGTCGATCAAATCATCCCACGTTTCCTGAGTTGGTATTGATTGGCGGTTTGCAAAGGGGTCCGGAGTGGGAAGGTGCGGGAGGAGGAGTCGCGCAAGCGCGTACCTTCCCGACATTCGACATGACATGGAAAGCGCAGTAACATCCTTGGCAAGGCTGAGGTCTGTGGGACTTGCCCTCCGAGATGTCATGATGTCCATCCACTCATCGTAACCACAACCCAAGATCTTGTTTGGCTACGAGACAAGTAACACAAACCACAACAATGAAAAAAAAAAACCAACATCACATGGCAATGGTCCTGAGTCATCTTACATTGTCTGACTTCATCCGTCACATTTTCATGCATATCAAGGTTTGTAGCTATGTGGTGCATGATGCGTCTGGCAGATCCAAGGTATGGCATGAAACATACCGTAACTCCATGTGGCAGATCTTTCTCAGTCTGCATCGTGTAGCATCTAATCTAGCAATATTGGCAGTCCCAACCGCATTCCGCTCGGTTGATCAAGCACGCATTCATGGCTGCACCCAAACTCGTCTGGTCTCATCTCACATTTCCAAGCCCCCTTCGTTCACTCATTCCTCGCCCATCGTCTCTCGCCACCAATTGATGGACATTAAAGTTGGCCCTGGTCTCTTTCGGGCTATGCAAAGATGAATCGAAAATAAAGAACAAACAAACACCAAGCTAGATCCGCTCCAGATGTAAAAGAGGACGGAAAACAAAAATTGTCTCAGCCTCCGCGCTAACACATGGGGTATTCGAATAGAAGATGAAAAAAGGCTGGCAAAAAACGCAAGTCTGCCACGATTACACAGCGGCCTTGATCTCGCAGTCGGTGTCTCTGAAAGCTTGTTTCCAATAGTCGCTTTACAGGAACAACATCGAACTCTCTCGTCGCTTAGCCTTGACACTCGCCGCATTTTCCGGTGTCATCAATAGCGTGGATTTCTCATAATCGGAACTTTCAGGCGGAGGCGGCGGTGGGTGAGGCGGTGGATGTCGGGGTTGAGGAGATATCTCTTGTGGGATAGAAACGTAACTCCTCGTCTCATACGAGGGCTGGAGTGGAGAGAAGCCCAGGTCTTTGTTCGCCTCGCGGTGGTCTTGATTACTAGCATGATTATGAGCGCCGGTTACGCTGACGCTGGCGTTGTTGGCAAAGCTGCTCTGGTTATGCGAGGGGGTAGGGAGGTCGCTGAACATTTGTCGACGGGGAGATCGAATGTCTTCAGGAGTCAGGGTGCCGTTTTCTCGTTGAATGTCCACCGAGGGAGGCTCTCGCTCTGCCGGCTTATCAAAAATCGCCTCGAATTCGGTCAGAAAGATGGCAAACACAGGCGCCGGAATGTTCAGGGTCGGCGAAAACACGATGCCCACGTTCTTGACACTCATTCGGTTCCGATCCGAGTTTTGAACAACCTCGAGGAGGTACTGTGAAAGGCTGCGTAGCAGCATAAAGTTGCACACCGGAAGTTGGTGTACCAGGGTATTAAAGGCCATCACTTTCTGCGATTTATCACCCATCTCCAAGACCTTGAGGAACTCGAGGTGCAGTTCTCTCGTCAAGATGGTCGAGGGCAGCTCTCGGAGGTACATCTTGAACAAAGATGCGACAGCGTGGACGTCATAGTCCTGTTCGTCGTCGGCCAGGAGATCGACGTCACCTTCCACGTTGAACCGATCTTTGAGCTCGCGGATGACAATGTTGGATCCGCTCAACCGGAACAAGCCTTCTTCGTTAGCAGCTTTCTTAACTCGTAGGTACTCGATGCAACGGTACACAACCGCTGGTAGATACACCTCCACGTCGAGCGGTGAATAATGCTCGACCGCCTCATGGAGCTGCATCCCAAACACCGGACGCACATGTCCACCCCGTCGTGCCTGGTAGTCCAAACGTTTCGGCTGAGCGACTGGTGCCTGCGCCTGATGAATCGATGCCAACTGTTCCGATGAAGCTTTACGGAAGTGATTGAACAAGTGTCGTTTCTTCTGCTCTCGCTCCTTGCTGCTACCGGTTCCCGCAGATCGATTTCCCCATAGGCTGGTGTCCGAAATCTTGACGCCATTCATGGGGGCAGAAATGTTTGATTTGCTCGGATACCCAGATTCGGCCGAAGATGCCTCAGCGACGTGGGTGGAAGCAGTGGAGGGAGACGGTGTGTCACTGTTTGCGTGACCAAAGGACGGACTTCCAGCACCTTTACGCTCACTTTCGTCATGTCCGGATTCTGTGGCGGCGCTGCGAGGGTTCTTGACATCCTTCCCATGTGGGTTTTGAGTTCCTGCGCTTTGTGGTGCCTTGGGCTCGCTTGGCCGCTCGTCAATGTAGTGAAGTAGTGTCTCTACCCACTCATCGCGCTCTTCGTCGCTCTCAGCACAAAGTACGTGTCGAAGATGACTATTATTATCTCTCCGTTTGGGCTCCAGGATGAGGAAGGCATGTCGGTACTGGTTCTCGTTTTCCGCTTCGCTTCGTGGGGCTGGGTCAGATTGCGTCTGGCGACCGATGCGAGCATTGAGCAATTTGATGGTACCAAGATGTGCCCCGCCAGGCGCCTCAAAATACCGCAATTCTGGGCTGTCCAGGACAAAGTATCTCGACTTCCAGCCTCCAAAATTTTTGCCTTTTTTCGTGAGATAGCCAGATTTGGTCGGTATGCCATCTTTGCGAGCACTCTGAATGGGTTTGGAGTGGGTGTCCTCGCTGGCGGGAGGCTGGCGGGAATGCTGCGACTCCATCACGTCGGTAGAGAGATATCTGCAAACTGCCACAGCGGCCTGCTCATCCATTGGAGTGTCGAGGAGTTCCTCAAAGTAATGATCAATCGCCAGTCGTCGAGCGTCAACGACTGCGGGAGAATGGCCGGAAAAGAGTCTTCGATCTGGCAGTTTGGGAAGATCGGAGCATCTACTTCGGAGAGTCTGATCGAGGACAGGAAAGGTGGCGGGGATCTTTTCCACACGCCAGAGCTCAGACGCTGTGGCACGTTCGAATACGGACAGACTGAAAACCGATGATTCGTCTTGTGCCTTGAGTCCTAGGATGCTGTTGCGTGACGGACGCAAACGGGAAGAAGCCACCTTGATCTGGATCGAAGGGAGGGCATTTGGTGGGAGAAGCAGATCGGGCCAGGTCGGACTCACCAAACCTCGATTCACTGGCGGTGCGTCACGAGGGCTGAGAGGTGGGTCTGGAGCAGTCGGCTGGTCTGATGCAGTAGTCGAGGCTGAATTCACTTTTGATAGAGGTGAAGGCCCCTTCTTCTCCGCGCCGGGGGCAGGAGCCTGTTGGCCTGGTGTGGTGGGGTCAGGTAGTGGTTGCTTAGGCGCACGCGGTGACAGAGGAAAGCTGCCACTGGCTAGGTTCCTGGGGGACATTGGAAGTGAAGCACCGAGAAGTGCTTGACCAAGAGGACGAGGACTCAGCGGGAGGCCAGGACTTCGCAGAGGGTTGGGTGACTGTCCCAAGGAACTGTGAGATGCGGTTGAAGGGGGAGAGAGTTGATTCATGGCCTTGGATGACGGCAAATCGACCGAGTCATGGGAAGGTCGAGGTGCAGCAGCCGCAGGTTCTGTCACTCCCGGATCAGCACCGGTCTTTGTCTCCCTTTTAGATCGGCTCCTGGCTTCTTGTTCTTTCAAAGCTAGGGTCTCGCGATCACGATCATCCTCCTCTCGCGTCTTCCGTCGACCACGCCGCACTGGATCCCGGTCATCTGCTTCCTCGTCACTGATGACGGCTCCATTGGCGATTGATAGTTTGGCTGCAGAACGATCATCCTTTGGTTGGCTCAGATTCAGCGGCCGCGGTGGGGCTTTCCTCGACGCCTGGAAAGACTTTGGAGGTTTCTCCTGAAGGGGACTTGGCTCACTCAGCGCAAAAGAAGGTGGAGGCAATTGGGTCGACACTATGTCGATCTTGGGAGGATGTTGCAGATGGAGAGGATGGGGCACCATGGCTGCATCCAGCGGAGAGCCGTGCAAATGCAAATTGGGGACCCTCCCCGGAGTAACGGGCCCAGTGCGCGTGGCGCCCTCTCTCCCCGTGAGGGCATCGATGGAGGTTATCGAGGCGGCATCATTGTCGGACTGAGGGGAATTGTTCTCCTGGTCGGCTTCGGCACGGACACGATTGACAGGAACCGGGGGAGGTTGTGATTGCAAGTCTTTCACTCTCTTGCGGTACCTGTCGCGCTCTTTGGTGAGTCTTTCCAGGTCCTTGTTCAAGCCGAGCAACAAGGCGCGCTGCTTGTCGACCAGCTTCCACAGCTGGGCATTTTGTGCGGCGGAGTGATTCTTGTCCCTCAAGAGATGCTGAATCAAGTTTTCGGGGGAGCCTGCGGTATTGATGAGGTTGCGGACCTCGTCCTTGGTGGGTTCTTTGGCATCCCCCTGTGGTCTCTGGGGACCCGGCGTGTTGGACATGTTAGAGATTGCCGAGTCGATGGAGGAAGTGCGCGGCATGTTGTTGGGAGGAGGGGAGACTGTGGCAGAAGACGTGTAGGATGTTGGGGAGTCGACGACTGAGGAGGAGGGTTGGTCTGGGAAACGCCGATCCTGAACTGAGGCGTCCTTGGGGTTGTTCCTCAAAATTTCTGGCGACGGTGAGGGACGAGGACTTGAATTCACCACAGGATGCGTGTTGGTGGCCGAGGTGAGGCCCGCCTCGGACTGCAATATGGATTGGTCGTGATGGTCGTCGGCTTCATCTGTGGTCGAGTCGTCGAGAAAGGAATTATCTTGGTTGAAGGAGGTTTTGGTGGACCCGGGTGACCTCGAAGCCGTCAGCGAGCCCAGATAATCTCTTGGGATTAGGGAGTCGTTGATCACAGGCCGAGCGGGAAGTCGAGTAGCCGGGGGCGATGGATGGGCATGTGGAGTGGGTTGTGAGGCATTCGAAACATGAGCGGTTGTTTGGGGAAGACGGGTAGAATGGGATCGAGGGGCAGCGGCCTCGGTGGCCTGGTGCAGCATGGTGAGCTACTCGGACAGTGTACGACGTGGAATTAGGCTACATGAGTGCCCAAGTCGACGTGTCAAACCATTGGATCGAGGGGGGAGGGTGAGATGGAGGCCTGGAGAGACAGAAGGGATTTGGAAGGCGCTGACAGGCCAGCTGTCGAGAGCGGTGTCGACTGGCAGAGGGAGGAGGAGAGGGAGAGTTTGTTTCAGTATGGGTCCAGAAAGGACAAGCGCGTGCGAGGCATGAGGATGGGCACGACAGGTTGGCGAGGGAGGAGAGTGTGTGATGAACGAGGATGCGAGGCTCGACTGGCAGGGAACGTGTAGCTAAGCGCCAGGAGGATTTACGGTAGCGGAACGATTGGCGGGCAGTAATTCACGGCTGCAGGGCCAGGCACTATGGGAGGAGAAGGCCTAAAGGAATAAAGGTTGGGAGGAACACGGAGGGTGGAAGAGGAGGTCCACTACGATTGGGCCTGGGGGGGTGGAGGCGCACGAGGATCAAGACATGGGCCTGGGTCTTGGGGTGGATCGGGTCGAGGGTTTAACTGCTGTCAGAAGGGGATTGCGGTGATGCCATTCGATGCGATGCGATACGATGTGGTGGGTTGAGGCTGAGGTTGACAGATTACAGAATTTGGATGAAAAGGCAAAGCTGGTGGCGGTGGTGAATGTGGTTGAGACTAGAGGCAATAACAATGATGGTGTTGAACAGGAGTGGGCGTCGACAAGCTCTACGGAGTAGGTACCTACAGTACATACAGTACGGAGTACATCGATCTGGTAGTCCCTTGGCTAAGGTAGGTAGGTATCTTAAGTACCTACCTACAGGAAAGATAAGCTCGTGTTACTGCTCGAGGGGGCTTTAGGGCACCCTATTGATGCTCGTCGTTCCCCCCGGACAAGGGCACGCGAGAGGTTCAGCTGGAGGATTTATGCGGGTCTCCCACGTGACTGACATAAGTGACGGGCATACACGAAGTATGGCAGTACTCCGTATAGGCATGTTATTCCTGGGTTGGTGTACATACCTCACAGATAGTAGTATGCTCGTACGAGTGTAACATTACACGGTCAGGGATAGACATTCTTATGGTGGTTTCTTCTTTTTCTGCAAAGATCATCTTGAATATTGGTCCCAATCTCAAACAGCACGGACGCGAATCTGCAAGCAATGATAATAATGAAACAAGAGATTCCCCTACAGGTTTAAGCGAGCTCAAGCAAAACCACTGACAGCTCAACGCTGTTGTCAGAATGGTTTAGCTTCAGGGCACTTGCTTGACCCAACGGCCGAGGGGCGTCCCTCGAAGCTCGATCCCATCCCTACGGAGTACTCCGTAGATGCCCGAGGGCCCCTTGGCTCGGCACGGTCGCACCCCGTATTTGGGAAAAAGTCCTCTAACAAAAAGACAATCAGCTAAACTAATAAAGTGGTTAGGCGCTGCAATTAACATTACGCTAAGGGCAAAATGCACGGGAAGGGGCTCCAGCCTACAGCCTGCAGCCTCTGAGCTTTGACAGCCAGATTGACAACCCATCATCCACCCCCAGATTTGGTGGACATCTTTGTCCTCCCCTAGTTCCTCGTTCCAGGGGTGCATTAGCCACACTACCTATGCATCATCATGATAACAAGTTGGGTATGTTTCTCAGTTCAACTTGCAGTTCTCCTGCATGATGAGTGCATGCCTGCGTTGTCACTTGTTCCTTTTTGTTGGGCATGTCCGGGCCAGAACTCCTACAACCAGAGACTTGAGAAGTGACTCGAGAATTGGATCGGATTGGACTGGATCTAGCCGACACCTCGAACTTCCAAGCGGTTGGATTACACGAATCAGGTTTGTACACATACGAGACCGGCATTGTTTCAACTACGAATACACTTGGTTCGTCCACACCATAACATTGGGGTTTCCAAGACTGAAGATATGGAGAGGCTGCAGATCTGAATGTCGAGCAAGACCGTCCACTACTACTGTGGACTTGTGCCTTCCAAGGCCCGTTATCCTTTTTGTAGTGGCGGGTTTCATCCTTAGCAGGTGCTGAGTACCTACCTTGCACAAACAACAATAATGGGTACCTAGGCACGGGAAGGAGCTTCTCTTTCTCTCTTCTAAGTAGTCTCCTACTACTCGTACCCTTGAGTTACCGATCCCTTATCGCTGAATCTGTTATGCGTGCCATGACCTTCTTCCAACACACCAGTCACACTACTAGAGCCTGTGATTGGGCTGGCAGGCTGGCAGGCTGGCTTCAACTCGACCATACAGGGTCTACCTGGTCATCTTCTCGCACCACTTCACACCGACCAGAATATCCGTCCACTAGTCGGAGTGCATCTTTTCAGCACGACACAAAAATCGAAGGCGACCATAGATTAGTCGTTCTGACTACAGACCTGCTGAATCTTTTAGCGAAGTGGCGGGGTTCGGTTCTGAGATGGTCTAGCCGGTTTGTAGCCGGACGTACTCATAGCATAGACGTACGAGTATAGCCTTGATCGTCTGGCATAAAATTCGCCATCAATCGCACCAGGATGACTGTACACGGAGTTCAGAGTATCATTCATCATCGTAATAATTAGTAGTAGTATACATTCCCATTTCCATACATCTTTAGGTATCATCATGATCTCGTCCAGAACCAATATATCACGACATTTTCATTCTGCGCTATGCTCACCGTTGCAATTTCAATTTCATCTCATCTTGAGTTTCCCTGCTGGTAGATAATTTGCTGTTGCTGTTGTAAAGGCAGCTCAGAGATAACACTCGACCGGTCCGAATATGCCTGCGGATTCGGCGACACTCGTGGAGTTTGTTGTGATGACGAACCAGACAGTTCAGACACCATACTCATACGAAAGTCGGAGGGGGGTGGTGTGGGAATCTGGGTCAGTGTCGGATGGTAAGTTGACCCGGGCAACTCGGCAATGAATTGTTTGGGTCCGTTCGAAGGCTGTTGGTGTTGCTGTTGGTGTTGCTGCTGATATTGGAACACCTGCTGCGAGTACGGTGACATCATTTGTTCTCGCTCCATTTGTTGCTGTTTCAGCCGGGCGTAAGAGCCGACATATGGTTGTTGATGGGGATTTGCATTTGGGTTGGGTTGCAGATTCATGGGTGGGTTGAAATTGTTCATCATGGCGGCGTTTTGATTGTCGGTCCTGAAGGCCGGGTGGTTGGCCATGTTCTGCCAACCTAGATCCTGCTGCGGAGAGAGCATCTGCGGTGAGAGTGGGCGTTGGTATGACTGATGGAGAAACTGTGACTTGGCCATGTGCGAGCCTGGTTGGAATTTGGCGGTCTGTGTGTATGGGCTGGAGGGACGGTAGGCGGACTGGCTCTGGACGTGCTCCTCTATCAATTCAGCTTTCTTCAGGATCCGCTCGACCAGTACCTTGTGGGCATTATCGAGGTTCTTGCGCACAAACGATGTCAACATCCGGTTACAGTGCATGTCAGCGTCTTCCCGTAGGTACAGTCCCTGCCGTGGTGTGTCTACCCCCAGTTCCCGTGCTTCGGGGGGCTCTCCGGGCAGCGATCCACCGATGGACCATTTCTCTCGGATGTCGAGCCCCAGCGGGGCGTATATGTGTGTCTGCAGACCCGTCGGAGTGTCGTGAAAACACGCCTTGTAGCTGACTTTGCCCTTGACTACTCCTCCTGGTAAATAGTGGATTTTGTCCGTCAATTCTTGCCATGCACAGTCCAGAAACTCATCCGCTGGTGCGTCACGCGGGGTCTTGATCGGGTGGTGTTCGATAACCAAAGGGTTCAGCTCAATCATTTCGTCATGATTATGCAGCATTGCCACTGCAACATCTCGTGAGACCTGTGGAGGTAACGGGGTGATGTTGGTGAAGAGTGTTCGTTTGGGCATCTTGGGAGTGGTTGGCTTGGTCGTGGAGAGGACGAGAGACTTGGGAGAGATGGGAGAGAGAAGAGAGGTCTCGTTGATGAAATGTGCAATAGGTATGCAAGCAAATGCTCAAGCCTTTGATACAAAGCCCGAGGGCCTTTGCTTGGACTGTTGGTACCCAATATGGCCAGGCTCGGCGTCAAGGAAAGATGCAGACGCCGTTTCGGAGGCATGAGGTTGAGAATCCTCTGACGCAGATGGGGCTGAGGCTGTCAGTAGTGGCTATCCAAAGCCGTGCTACAGCCAAAGTCAATCGAGACCCTTCGACCCTCGACCATTAACCCCCAGTAAAAAATGTAGTGGGCGAACAATGCGCGTCTTTTGGACGAGGATCTGGCCACGACTAATCCACAGCTACTACTTTTACTTAGTGCTTATCGTGATGACATTCTAGGCTCCAGCGCTGCAGAAGAACCACGTTTCGAATGCCCTCCAGTAGTTTTTATTATTAGTCGACCCTTCTAATACGCAACGCACACATTGGGTGGAACGGTCTGGCATTTATTAATCATGAGAGGGAATAAATCCGCAGGTTGCCCACGCCCATTTCAATACAGTGAGAGGGGACTGCGCCCCTCGGCCGTATACTGACCGATCTTGCGCACTCGTGTTAAGCCACTTGGCCCTGTCTCCTCCTCCTACTAAGAAGGGGCTCTATAGCACCTACAGGTACCACTTCTCCTTACATAACCGTATGGTTTGATGCAAGGCTCGGGCAATGTCGAGGGGAGCTTCAGGAACCTATAGGCTGTAAATTCTTCCGCCGTACCCAATGCTCAGTTCCAACCAGATTAATAATGATGGCCAGAGTTGGAAATCGCACATTCTTCTGATACCGGTATCTGTGGTTAACAGGGAATCAGTAGATAGACATGACAAGTCCAGAACTGCCGACGCTGTCACTCCATCACTGGCCTCCAAGCTGTGTGCTTCAGATTCTGCACCGCCCTCACGCTGAAGCAGAATGTTGCATCAAACTCCTTCAAGCCGGGTTCATGGTAGATGGCTAGAGCAGCTAGCCCTAGGTATGAGTGTAGCACATCTTGTATCAATCAATCGTCAACATTGGTATCGCCCAGCGTCATTGAATCAAGTGATGGCAAGCCTTACCTGGCAGCTCCCCTGGAGCCTTCCCAAACCCACCCACAATGTGGTTGACCTTTTCCAGAAGATATCGTCTCATCGCCGGGACATTGACCAAGTCTTGCTTTCTAAGGATCTGTTGAGTGGTTAGCAAGCATGTTCCTGTGTGGACTGCCATTCTCTTACCGTCAATGCTCCAACGTTCCAGAAGCAATAACAAGTATCTGCGATTTTGCCACTCCTCCCACAAAAGCCTGCGATCATATCTGGATCGCCAATGGGGCTTGCGTCAGAAGGAGCATGGACTGGTGTCTGGCGGGTTTGGTCTGCCTCCTCCTCATCACTGTCTTCCTCCTCGTCATCTTCTATCCACGTCGTTTGTCGGTCCAACATCCATCGAGCGCAGTCTTCGGTATCAACACCTGCTTGGTCGGCCACATCATGAACGGACGAGCCTCTCTCGCTCAAGAGGCTGAGAAATGATAAGGTTGCGATGCCGCAGTATGTGAGACCAGCTAATCACACATGTCAATACATTTTTATGGCTAGTGAAACTCTTGACCTCTTACAGTGTGCTTCAAGTAGTGGCGCTTCCCCAATCCCACCTTCCAATCCCTATTCCATAAGTCAATTATGCATCATACGCTCCGGTCACAGGTCGCCGACTTACCTGACAATTGGCAATAAATCGGCGCAAGCGAACCTGGTCGATGACATTCCGAGGACGACTTGCTGTTGTTTGCTCTGCTCCCAGCAATTTCAACGTGCCCACTGCACACAGACAAAGACGAGGATCGCTGCCACCGACCACTTCTCCCTCTGGGCCGAGAAACTCGCCGAAACTGCCATCCGGTGCCTGTAAACGGCTGATCCAACGTAGACACTCGTTTCGCGACACCCTTGACAGATCGTCACCCAGGATTGTCAGCGTAGCCAGCGCAAAGTACGTGTTGGGTAGACTGGCTGGGTCCCAGTGCCAATTCATGGGGCTTCGCAATCCACCCAGATTTGTGCCGGTGAAGCCTCGAAACCCGCCTGTATGAGGGACCTGGCATGCGTAGATCCACTCAATCCATGACCGACGTTCCGACTCACTGACGACCGTGTCGAGTACGTCAAGAAGATCAAGTGCCGCCACGATGAAGAAGCCAAACGACATTCGATTCGCGTCCGACGACGTATATTGTTCCGGGAGCAGTCGCGCGCATAGCGTCCAGTATTTGATGTGTCGCTTCATGTCTAGAGTTGCCCCAGTTGACCCAGCCATCATGACAAACAATCAACGATGCAAGGCTTAGTACAAGTCAGCTCAGGTAGCCCACAAGCATGCGAGGTTGGCTCTCCACGGTGGTATCTTTTGGTTAAGAATCAGATGATGGGGAAATGGCTCATTCCCTGAGAGAGTGCATGTGCATATTCATAAACGTAGTGACAGTGTCATCATCGTTGCCTTGGAGGCACATTCAAACAACGCTCGTTGATGCTAGCCTTAGTGTTACGTCTGTAATCGGCGAGAAGCACAGAAAGACAACGTTGAGTGTTGCACAGTCACACTGTGTTGGTGGGTGGTGGGGGAAGACTGTAGATAGGCGATGCTGAGGAATAAAATGATTATCATTTTGACATCCGACCAGATCTATCCACTACGCTACTCGTATGACCGATCTCACTCTAAGACAACTAACGTTCGTCTCGTTTTCTGCTAGACTCTCCGTCTATTTATGCTGTATTCTGCATACACCCTGATAATCAACAACAAGCAATACGTGGATGTTTCCTGGTTCTAAGTCAATAGAGACCTCTCTCTATTTCATCTCAATATCAATCTGTCGTATCAAATCCTGCCCAAGGCTGAACCCATGCATGGCTCTGAACGTTCTATGAAAGTCGAAAGCATACAGCATGGATAAAAAGGAAGCCAATCGGTAGTTCTAATAAAGCAATCACATGAAATCATCATCACCCAAACCGTCGTCGTCATAACTCGTTGTATCTGCCACGCCCCTGCCAACATCACGTCCAGCAGCGAGACTGGTCTTGGTCTTTGCCGCCTTGGATTTCTTGCCTCCCTTGTCGGCCGACTTCTCTTCCTTCATCTTCTCGTTGCTCAACGCCGTCAGGGCGCTCGCTACCTTCTTGATTTCGGCGCTGGGTAGATCGGCTGCAATTTGCTTGACAAAATTGGGGAGCCAGATAGCGTAGTGAGGCCTAGAGGAGGATGCAGCGAGCAGCGGAGCTAGAGTGGTAGTCAGATTGTCAAATTGTGTTTTGGTTGCCGGCCTGAAGAGTGCCAGGGCTGATAGATCGATGGCCTGACCCGGGTTCGCTTTGTCTTCAATGATGGTAGCCTTGTTCGTCCGGCCTTTTGGTCCAATTCCAACGTCTCCAAAAAGATCCTGAGCGTGTTTCAGATCGGCATCTTGCTCTGTTTGTCGCAGACGCAACCGTCGCTGTGTATCGTCTTCGTCGTCGTCGCTCTCGGCGTCTTCTTCTAATCTTTTCCGTCGGTTGGCTTCACGATGTTCCTCTATTCTCTGAGCCTTTGATTTCTTGTTGGCAGCAGCCTCTGCATCGGCCTTGGCTTTAGCCGCTGCGGCTTTGGCAGCCTTTTCTCGTTCAGCATCGGAGTCATCTTCCTCTTCCCAGTTATCGGCGACCTGACGTTCATTAGATTTTTGTCCACAAACGCAGTAATGCGGACAGTCCTACATCATCTGAGTCTTCTTCGTCTCCAAACTTTCGTCTAGCAGCAGGGACATCGACCGATTCTTCGTCGGAGGATTCTTCGGACTCGTCATCTATCACGGTCAGTATGGGATTGGCCACAAAGGGTGACGGTGAAGAAAGTGCAGGGGTCGCAAGCGGCCAGGAGTGCGCAACAAACTAAGATACTCACCCCACTTTTTCGGAGGCATGGTGAGAGGCGCTGAGGGAGGCACTGGTGGAAAAAACTCGTATCTCAGTGGTGATTCAAGGCAAATTTGGCGATCTCAACAATGAGAAGTCTATGAGGAGGAGAGCCTGGAGCGAATGTTGCTGCGCGGTGCAGTGGTGGGAGAAGGCGAAATCGAGAAAACCAAAAAGATGGATTTCGTGGGCGAGGGGAAATTGTGTCACTCAGAATGCAGGCACTCAACATCTCTCACTCCAAATCGGGACTAGTTGGGCAGCTGGCTCGTTAGGCATCGTTCTCGCCTAGATCCAGTGGTCGAATGATAGCCTATGGGTGTCTCCAGGCTTCCGGTTCCCCCTTCTGCCTACCCGACTGTCCGCTCTCCGGGTGTCTTTTGCCTCCGAAAATATGCCAAGGCCTTGCCCTGCGCAAAGCCCAAAGGCGACTACAACTGATGATACATGACATGTGGCACAAGTTACAGATCTTCGACGAGTCGAGGCCCAATGCAATCAAAAGTAATTCATGATTCATCTTTGTTGATACGGAGCATCTTCAGAGGCTGCGACTCACCTAGGGAGCGATGCATATGAATATCTGCCGTCCTCGATCCGCTAGAAACACGCTTCTCCCACTCCTCCTGTTGTGTGTGGAAAGCTATTGGGGCCTTTCCCGGGCTTAGAGGTTGACGGCCTTGCGGAAGTTGCTGCCAGCATAGATGGCGTTGGAGCCCAACTCTTCCTCGATACGCAGGATCTGGTTGAGCTTGGCCAATCTCTCAGATCGGGCGGGTGCACCAGTCTTGATCTCACCAGCTCGGAGGCCAACCACAATGTCTGCAATGGTCACATCTTCTGTCTCGCCAGATCGATGAGAGACCATGACACCCCAGCCAGCTGCGTACGAGTCCTTGGCGGCCTGGATGGATTCAGTCAGGGTACCAATCTGGTTGACCTTGAGCAGCAGAGCATTGGCAGCCTTGGATTCGATGGCTCTCTTGATGCGAACGGGGTTGGTCACGGTCAAGTCGTCACTAATGTGGTGTTAGCAATACATCAACCCGAACCAAGAGGGTCGCAAAGACTCACCCAACAATCTGGAAATCAGATGTCTTGTAGAAATAGCTCCAAGCCTCCCAGTCATCCTCGGCGAAAGGATCCTCGATGGAGACGATGGGGTATTTGGCCGCCAAGCTCTTGTAGATGTCGGCCAGTTGTTCGTAGGTGATCCATTTGGTGGGATCCGAGTCGGGGTTCTTGAAGTCCAGGTCGTACTTCTTCTCAGACTCCTTGTAGAACTCGCTTGACGCAACGTCCAATGCAATGTTCATCTTGCCTTCATATCCGGCCTCCTTGATGGCATCCGAGATCAGCTCCAAAGCCTCCTCGGCAGTCTGGATATCTGGTGCAACACCACCCTCGTCACCAACATTGCCTGCAGATTGTCCGTATCGCTTCTTGGCCAAGGTCTTCAGCTTCTGGTAGACTTCAGCACCCCATCGAAGAGCCTCGGTGAAAGTAGGAGCTTGACTAGAAAAGGTATTAGTGGGATGCAGACTAGACCAGGACCTTGAATTCTCACTCTGGGACAATCATGAACTCCTGGAAGGCAAGACGACCACCAGCGTGGGAACCGCCGTTGAGGACGTTCTGGAAAGGCACGGGAAGGACATATGGCTTCTTGGTACCTGCTAGGTCTGACACATGTGCGTATAGAGGAACACCCTTCTGAGCGGCACCGGCTTTTGCAACAGCCAGACTCACACCAAGAATAGCATTGGCTCCGAGGTTGGTCTTGTTTTCTGTGCCATCAAGATCAATCAAGAACTTATCGACGGTAGATTGATCGGTGGGGTCAAGGTTCTTCTCGATCAACTTGGGGCCGATGATGTTGTTGACATTGTCCACTGCTTTTGTGACACCCTTTCCACCCCACTTGGACTTGTCACCATCACGAAGCTCGCAGGCCTCGTGTTGACCAGTGGAAGCTCCTGATGGAACAATGGCGCGGTGAAGGCCAGTCTCGGTGACAATGTCGACCTCGACAGTCGGGTTGCCCCGGGAGTCGTAAACGGAACGGGCGTGGACCTTGACAATAGGCATGACTGCAGTGGGTCAATTAGTGGGTGAAGTCGGAAGACAAGTAAAGCAACTTCAAGGTGTGCAAGAAAGAGAGTCAGAGGGGAATTCAATGCGGAGTGAGGCGTTATAGATTGTGCTCGATAGCTCCGTTTGCAAAGCACATGCAACGACGAGTGAGGAGAGGAAGCAGCTTGTACGTACTTGGAGTGGTGTGATGGAAGGTTTATGTCAGCGTTGTTCTGCTTAGTGTGGATGAGAGAGATAATGAAAGTGCAGACCAAATTGGCTACCAGATCTCTTGTTTATGGGAAATGGAGATCTCAGGAATAAGGAAGTGCAGAAGGGTGGAAGAAGGTGGAATGGTGAAAGAAGAACAGTTGAACTTTTTGTTGTTTTTTGGTGGGGTAAAGTAAAGTGGTGCAAGCACGCCCGTGATGATTGAGATGGACAATTGGATGTCGCTACAAAAGTCACTCAAGCCATCTCAACAGCTATCACGTAGTCCAGTCCAGTCCAGTCCGCCCCTCAACCCCAGGCTGTATCGGAGGCCACCTCTCAATTCCAATGATGATTGCACCCGAACGCCATGGTGCGATGGGTGCGGGACCAGACGCTGAGGGGCAGTTCAGGGATCTACGGAGGTACCTGCCCACCAAATGACGGTCGACCAGTCAACTGGCCCCTCTGTACAGTCATGCCCAGACAGGTCTTTACTTTTTCCATACAGTCAAACTGTGAGCTGTGAGGATAGGCTTGGGCATCGAAAGAGAACCCTGTCTTGAGTGATGACTGCGGCATACTACTTATGCAACCGAAAAATGACAACGCCTTGCCGTTTGATGCCTTTCAAGCTATGCAGATCAACATTGGCTTATATGTACATGTACTGTACTTAGCTTAAAGTAGGATTGATCCATGTCGTAAGGGCGAGGGGCAGGCTGACCGCCCACTTTGTTCGGAAGAGTTGCCAAGAATCCTAGGGCTGGCGGGTTGGTAGGCTGTTGCGGAAGATGCTCCTACAGAGCACGTGACTAAGAGACCCTCGAGCACTAGCCACACTGTGGCTTGTCTCATCCGATCAGCCACATCCCCCATGTTATGCCGCGTCCCTACTTTGGTACCTGCGTCCCATCTTCCAGTGCAGTGTTCATCATCAATTCAAACCAACTCGCACAACGTTATTGACCTTTCTTCCTTCTGCTGCAAGTTCATACTACTCTTGTGATTACACCATCTTCTTTCAACACAATAATCATCAATTATACCTTTGTCTTTGCGCACCTTGGCCAAGATCGACCGACAAGATGTCCGGCCACGGCGACCCGGAGAGAGAGCAGGCAATAGAGCAATACAAGGCGAAGCTATTGGAATCAAGAGAATGGGAAGACAAATTAAAAACCCTCCGATTAGAGCTGAGAGGCCTTGAAAAGGAGTTCCAAGTCACCGAGGACAACATCAAGGCACTGCAAAGCGTTGGCCAGATCATTGGAGAGGTGTTGAAACAACTCGATGAGGAGAGATGTATGGCACCCCTGCACACTGGTCCACCATCAAGCTAATGTCTTGCAGTCATCGTCAAAGCATCATCTGGTCCTCGATATGTCGTTGGTTGCCGATCCAAAGTGGACAAGGCCAAACTGAAGCAAGGTACGAGAGTGGCACTAGACATGACCACCCTCACAATCATGCGAATGCTCCCCCGAGAAGTCGATCCGCTAGTCTACAACATGTCGCTCGAAGACCCAGGCCAAGTGTCATTTGCAGGTATCGGTGGTTTGAACGATCAGATCAGAGAGTTACGAGAAGTCATTGAGCTGCCGTTGAAGAACCCAGAACTTTTCCTGCGGGTTGGTATCAAACCTCCCAAAGGTGTGTTGCTGTACGGCCCTCCGGGCACGGGAAAGACCTTGTTGGCAAGAGCAGTGGCAAGCAGTCTCGACACAAACTTCCTCAAAGGTGTGCATGCACTTCTCCTATTAATACGAGTCGCATCTACTAACATGTGTTCAGTGGTATCATCTGCCATCGTTGACAAGTATATTGGCGAATCTGCGAGGCTGATCCGAGAAATGTTTGGTTATGCAAAAGAACACGAACCTTGTATCATCTTCATGGATGAAATCGATGCCATCGGAGGACGAAGATTCAGCGAGGGCACATCGGCGGATCGAGAAATTCAGAGAACATTGATGGAACTCCTCAACCAACTAGACGGCTTTGACTACCTCGGAAAAACCAAGATCATCATGGCAACCAACCGACCCGACACACTTGACCCCGCCTTGTTGCGAGCTGGACGATTGGATCGAAAGATTGAAATTCCCCTGCCCAACGAAGTTGGCCGGTTGGAGATTCTCAAGATTCACGCCGCAGGAGTTGTCACTGAAGGCGACATTGATTTCGAAACCGTGGTCAAGATGAGTGACGGCCTGAACGGAGCAGATTTGAGAAATGTCGTGACAGAAGCCGGGTTGTTTGCCATCAAAGACTACCGGGACGCGGTCAGCCAGGATGACTTCAACAAGGCGGTGAGGAAGGTAGCCGAGTCCAAAAAGCTTGAGGGCAAGCTGGAGTACCAGAAACTGTAAGATGATGGTCTGAGGCAGGGGCGTTGGCGAAGCATAGCGTTGGATTTTGAGATCCGATCATTGGCATTCCCAATTTGTCTCAGCTAGAGATAATTCAAGGGTGGCCGAGACTTGCAGGGGATTCGATCGACATGGTGAAAGCTTTGGTCACTACACGATGAAGCCGCTGCGTGTATCAACAACTGGTCAAGTTATAGGAGATTGACATTTGGTCTTCAATAATGCAACGAGGTGATCCCATGCTTAAGCTGGGTTGAACTGTGCCTGAACGAAAGAGAATGTAAGGATATGTCAATATGCTTGACCGTAAATCATTACCAACAGTTATACGGCGCTGCATTCGAACATTGATGCGTTCAACCTTTGAGGTTCCCTACATGGCCAGGAACCCATGGGAGAAAGGTGTTTGACATGGAGTTGTTGCCATCTCTGATCTCTAGTGTGCACTGTCTTGGTTGTTCTACTTGGGAATCTTCATCTAGCAGCAGAAACCCCACAAGACTTACCCAATTGTGTCGAGTTGACCTCATTGCGGCCCAAGTTGGCTGGCACTATATTTCCAAGAAGCGGCCCATGGCTTGGAGATGAAACACCAGAGTTGTTTGAGATATTTATAGTACTAGAACATGAACATATGTATGTAAGAACACCTTGCCTTGTAGGAATATAATCATATTTACAGATGCGGATCCCAATCTACCTGCAGTGCAATTATACTATCACTGTTTTACGACAACTTATCCTCACACGAGTGGAGGGAACCTACAGGGTATTGACCTTGCATCTCCAGGCAGCCAGATTGGTAGAGTGACCAACATGGCCACAAGTGGTGTACTGGCCTCGATCAATCAAGATTCTTGTTCTTTATCATAAGCTGAAGCCTGACTATTTCTTGTCGAGTGGGTTTCGGTTTCTCGAACACGAATCTGCCTCCCTACTCATTTATGCTCTGAGGGGAGCAACACGGTTGTCTAGACCGTCTTCCAACCAAATATGCATTTCCTCACCTGGATGTTTCTGTGTATTGCTTCTATCGCCATACCCGGTGTACAGGGCAGATCATGGGAGGCAGGAGATACCTGTCCGTCGGAAATCGCCGTCACAATTCCCAACTACTCGATGGTGGGACAAAGAGAATCCACACCTCAATTTCAGTCCATGTCCGACGTCCACGCCGCTCTCAAGACGTGTGCTAATATCACCTCTTTGGATCTGCGTGTCACTCTGCTAGGCTGTAGTGAATGGCCTGATCGGTGGAATTTCCCTTTCTCGTTGGCACGCAACGAGACCTACCCGTCATTGCAGAAGCTCAAACTCGAGGGATATAATTTCGTACAACGTCCGTGGGATGAAACCAGGCTGGCGAAATCACCATCACTGCTGAGGTTGGCTGAGACTGTCAATCGGATTACCTTGGGCAGAGCAGCTCGATACAGTGAAGACCTCCGAGTCACCGAAAGCCAGCGACAGATGACTAACCTAGATCTCTGGCTCCAAGCTATGGATTGGAGCAAGATTCAAGAGCTGAGCATAGAGTGCGACAGACACTTTATGAATAAGACTCCGAGTTACTTGACAGGGTTGAAAAAACTGGAGATTGATGGACACGATGTCCAGAGTACCACACGATTCATTGACAGCCTGGTCCCTGACTCGTTGACACACCTGAGTTGGACTGGGCCACGAGATCCTAGAATATTGTCGGCCGTGGCCGCTCATCAATCAAAGTCACTCGAGTACCTCGATCTGCACAGTATTGAAGTACTGGGAGTTCCAAGTCTGGAGTTTAGTGAAGCCCAGATCCGCTCCGGTCTGGCTCAACTGACCAACCTGAGCCATCTGTCAATCAACATACCGCGCAACGGTAGCTGGCCTCTCGAAACCCTTTCTGCGATTTCATCCTGCCCGTCGTTGAGGACGCTCGAACTCTGGCTCGACATTGCATCCGAGTGTCGCCACCAAAAACCCGAGGAGCATTACTTTGGTAGACCGAGTGTAAATGACACCTGTACGGGAGCCAAGCAATATCGCCAACCGTACCTCAACGAGATGACAGCCACAGAGGCCATGGTTTACCTTCGCGAGAACAAGATCGGGAAGCAACTGACAAATGTCACATTCTGGACAGGCGATTGGAGTCGTCCCTGGGACGGACCTCTCTATTCCCCACCATGGATCGAGCATCGGAATGCAAAAGTGGTCTGCAGTGTGAGTGAAGCTGATAGAGTCACTTGCGTAGTCGAGGAGGGACAGAATTATTGGGAAGGGAGCAAATATGGGGATGACTTCTGGGACAGGGATGAAATGCACGTTTATAGAGAGTGATTGAGCTGCTGGACAAGCCTTGTTAGGTGGTTCTAGGCTTTCTCCCTCTCCCCACCCAAACCCTATTGCACCTACCCAAAGCCCCAAAGCCCCAAAGCCTTGTCATAACTGCCACTGAGGCAAGTATACTCCAACGAACTAAGTAGCTACGGTGGACCTTGACACGCATGGTGCAGAGCAACATAGCACGTGCCACACCAACAACATTCATCCATCCCCTCCACCCTCTGTTACACACTCTCATTTCATCTTGTTTTCAACCATGCCTGTCACAATGTAGCCAACAACCCATACTTTGCTTCCTTAACCCCCAGGTCATGTCCCTTCCTCGACAAGCACCAACCCATGCAGCATCATCGTCTTCATCCCCACCACCATCCACCAATGATCCCTCTCTGCGCCGACCAGGCAGTGGTGCCTCTCTTCGATCGCCTCCTCCCACTCAACCTCGAGGCCTTCTTCCATCTCCACATTTTGCGGACGACCCGACATCCACTGCCAACCCCACTGATTCAGGCGTAGAATATTCTGAACACGCTGTCGGCGACGGCGACGGCGATCATGAATCCTACAACCAAGATCATGGCACCGACCATGAACACGACCACGACCACGACGATGCCCATGCCCCACCACTCCCAGATTCTTTCCAGCCATTCTTCACCCTAGTTCAAGACACCGTGACAAACCAACACTTCCATCCCACAGTCCACTATATCTTTGCCGACGATGATTCAGATCTCATTTCCGAAGCAGCCTGTCGAAGTCTTGAGATCCTCGATCCCAGCCAGCAGCTCCCTCCTTCCAAGAGTGGCCAGTCTGTATTGCACGGACATGGCTCAGACAACGGACTGGATGAACATGAACATGGTCATCTGAGCCCACGCCTCCCACCGGCCAGCCCTGGAGTCAGAGAGCATTATCTGATTCTCGATGTTCAGCCTCGCTCGGCCCCTCCTCCTGGCATTCTCCCTCAGCAACAATCCCTGCTCCAGATGCACACTCAAGCCTCTCAACAATCTCAATCTATCCAGCCGTCCTCGTCCCCCGCACCGACTTCCATCCCAGCACCGGCCCCCTTCACCATCGTCAAAGCCACAAGCCTTTCGGCCGAATGGCAAGTCTTGCGTACCAAAATCACCACTGCCCCCACTATCGGTGACGATGATCAAGACGACGGCCTGATGCTGATGATCCAAGGTCGAGGTAACACACCTGCCACTCTCTCCACGCCTGGTATTTCTGGTGGAAATCCAGCCGACAAAGCTAAAGAGAGAGAGGCAGACAAGGATCGCGAGTCAATGGAAGATCTGATTGAGCAGTTTCAACGACGTATGGATGAAACCAAGCAAATCCTTGACGCAGTGGATGGAGGGACTGATGAATAGAGGTTCGAGTTGTCTTCTCAGCTTCCCACCAGCCGTCTCTGGGCCATAGGGGAACATACAAACACATCCCTGACCAGATACTCTACATCAGCATTAGGTCGGCTCACATGGCCTTCATGTTATTTTTCTTGTCGCACTCTCTAGCATAGCCAGCGACGATGAGCCTTGATGACATTCAAATTTGTGTGTTATTGTTAACAATGGAAAGAATTCTTCCAACTTGCCATCCCGCTGTTGTTCGATTATACTATGATTCTCCTCCCCTATGATTCATGTCCGCCTGAGACGATGCATATTGTACATCCATCCCCCCTCTTTCTTGGCCAAAGAGCACCGATAGACCGAATCCAACGCCTCGCTTGCCCATGATTGTAGAACTAATTGCATTTCCATCCGCGCTGAACATGGGGGTATCTAGCTCCTTGGACAAAAGAAAACCTTGCACACCGTGCGTTCTTCCCACCGCAAGCCCAAACGCATCGATCGTCCCTGGCCTAGTCTACATTTCATCCCTCTACTCACTCGGTTGGAGTGCTCCTCAACCTTCTTCCACCACCAACACTACTGGAGAAGTTCTCCGCTCCCAGGCCAGCGGCCCCCAAGTTGGCAATCGTGCTTCTTGTCGCCCTCGTCTGCTTCATAGGGAGACGAGACTCCACCACAGCGTTCGTCGTCGCGTGCCGTTTCAGTGGGGGTTGTCCACTCCCACTGCCGAGACTTTTGCTAAAGTCTATCAACACCGGTTTCTGCTCGCCCATGCCCTTCTGATCGTGAATGGCCGGGTTATTGGACAAGGATGACGCGTAGGCTGGATGGTTGGAGTCGGACGACGATGTTGGCCGAGGTATTAGATTCACGTCAAGCTCTTTCAGCCCAGCTTTCACGTCCAATGGCAGGCTGATGGTGTGGTTTTGGCTGTCATGAGAGTGACCAAACTTCGAATCAGCTGGCTTACCAGCATCCATATCCCTCGCGTCGTTGAACACCTTGGTCTTGCTCGGGCTGGGCACTTTCGATGGCGAAATAGCCCCTTTACGTGGTGAGCCCATCTTTCGCGGGGAACGTCCAGGTGTTTTCGTGACTGGCGGTGTTGTGGAAACTGCGTGGGGATCGGGCAACCCCCTGCGCCTGGCTGTGATTGATTCGTGCTTTTGAGTCTTTGGCAGATTGGTAGGATAATGCCATTCACGTTTCTGTGGTGTTTCTCCCGTTGGCGCATAGTCGGTCATGCTCCTCTTCGACATCTCAAGTCGAAGCTCCCGTAGTGGTAATCTGGTATCGCTCCGGAGACTTGCCACCAGATCCCCAATATCCGTGGATTGTGTCTTGTAGTCCTCATCGAATTGATCAAAAGCAGCGTTCGATTCAGTCGTGTCTTTTTCAAGTGCTTTGAATCCCTCGCGCCCCTCCAATACCAGCTGCCCGAGACGTTGAAGACGCTCTGAATGATGATCATCATTTTGAGACCGAGCGCGGGTCACGAATTCGTCCAGAGCTGCCATCTGCGTCGCCATTTCTTGCAGTTGTGCATCGACTATCATGACTGTCTGCTCGTGAACTGCCTTGGTTGACTTTTGGATGGCCGTGTTGCGAGTGTTGATGCCCTATTCACCGTTAGTACGATTCATAATCACGATATGTTAGGGGGTATTACCGTCCAATCTGTCTTCATTTTAGACTTGACCTCATCCCGGGATTTGACCACTCTGGCCAAAAGCTCTTCGCCCCGAATGGTCCATTTGTCCATTCCCGTTCGGTACACCGTGTCTGCAGCCTCAAACTTTTCAGTTTCCTCCATCATGTGGCCTTGAGCATTCAGCAGTTTGGTAGACATTGTTTCATGCCGTCGCGAGGATGACTCGTCGATCATTGCACATAGTTGTTCCTTCAACCGATCACGCTCCTCCTGCGAAGCCCGATGCTCTTCTTCAATAATGGTCTGGAGTTGAGTAGACGTCGTCAAATTCGCCTCAATGTTGGCTCGATTGGCAGCCTCAAGGGCGGACCTAAGGTCGTCGGCTTCCTGTCGTTGAGACGATAGCTGCTGGGTGAGGTCGTCGAACAGAGTTTTAAAGTCCTTACCCATGCTGCTATAGGAAGAGTGCAGTTGTGTATGGAACTGCTCCAGCTCTGAGATGACTTCTGCAGAGATCTTTGCAGCAGCCTCGGAAAGTCCATTGAGACCTTCGCCCACCTTTTCCTTGACTTGTTCCCGGAGGACCTTGATCTCTTCCAGAACGTTGTTCATGGCATCTCTTGCGTCACTAGAGTGATCTTCGACTGTCTTGCAGTTCGCACCTAATTCATCCGCCTTTGCCATGATCAGCTCCCCGGATCTTTGAAACCGAGCCTTTTCAGAGTCAAGAAATCGTTCGATTCGGCTAGACCCAGAGTTAATTATCTGAGAGTGAGCGGCTTCAAATTCACTCAGGCGTGCCTCAATCATGTCCGAGATGTCGGCGACCTGACCGATAGAGATACTCCAAGAGCGACTGTTCAGGGCATGAAGTTCTGAACGGCGTCTGAGCTTTGCTTCCAAGCCGCTGAGATCACCCAGGGACTGACCAATTGTCGAGACCAAGTCGGTTCCAATGCCAAACAGAGCATCTTCCGTCGCTTGATGCGCTTGACGAATCGCCTTTTCATCTTCGAGAAGCTCGTTGGTGTCAGCAACAGCGGCTTCTGCCTTGACCAACACATCCTTTGTACTCTCCAGAATTGTTCTGGTTGATTCGTTGTCACGCTTGAGAAGGGTGAAGTTGTTGGTCAGACTGAACAATTCTTGAACTTTGTTCCGGAGACTAGACTCCATTGTCTCAATACGCGCGCGTTGCTCATCACTTAGGATTCGTCTCGATTCACTCTCGACTGTGATTTCCTCGTACTGCTCGTTTGTTAGGTATACACCATTTCTTTGCCTTGTTGCGATCAATTCGCTTTTCAACTTTTCAATTTCGTTGGTGTACTCCCTCAGTAATGTCTTTTTTGAGATGGTGGAATTGACCTGTGGCTTGTTGCGAATGTTTTTGGCGCGGAAGGCATAATCCAGGGTCGATATGGTCTCTTCCAGGTTGCTCTTCGCGGGCGAGACGGTAGCGATAATGCAGGTCTTGGTTCTACCGCCGAGAGAGTCTTGTAGCAGGCGCGTGAGTTTGGACTCTCGGTATGGGATGTGCGAACTTCGATCCACAAGGGCGTTGATAACGCGCCCGAGGGTCAGTAAACTCTTGTTGATCAAGCCCGCCTCAGCAGCTCTTTTGTTTTCTGCCCCGCTTCGCTGGATGTTTTCACTACCGGCCAAATCGACCAAGTTCAGCTTTCCTGCACAGATGTAATCTTCTCCTGTCTCGCTGACTTTCTTAAGATAAGTTGTGATGGTGAAGACGGTGTGACTGCGGGAGCTGAGGTCATTGCACTTTGTTGCTGCAACTTGGCGCCGATGACTCCCGCGTTGTAGTAGTTGTATGCCGGCAGCGGCGGTCTTGATGTGGGTTTCCTCCATGCCTTGTACCATGGTGGCGGTTTGGCTTTTCTTGCTAGAGTCGTCATAGATTTTGAGCTTGACGGAGTCGTCCATGGATAACAGGTCTTTTAACTCTTCGTTGTACAATTCGATGAAGGAGCACTTGACGGAGCACTCGACTTCATCCGAATCGAGCTTTTGAAACAATGAATATAGAACACGAGGGATTATACCGGCCGCATCGGACAGGAGACCAAGCGTGTCGGTCATGTCGCCTGACATGGTATATGTCTTTCCAGTACCGGTTTGGCCGTAGGCAAAGATGGTGCAGTTGAAGCCGGTCAACATCTCGTCAAGGATGGGAGCAACCACATCTTCAAAGATGATGGCCTGGTCTGCAGCGGGTGAGAAGACCTTGTCGAACTGGTAGGTTTTGTTGCTGATGGCATTCGGGCCCATGGATAGATCGACTGTCTTGCCCCGTACGCCACTGGTTGAAACGACGACGCCACTGTTCTCGCGAACTTCGCGATCACTGCGTCCTCGGCAGCGGACCACGACATTGATGTTTGTCTCTTCGCCATGGTCTGCTTCAAAGTCTCTTTCCTTTCTCTTGCTACCAGCAGAGGCTGCACTGCTCGAGCTGTGCGACAGGGCAGGTGAGGGTGCACGACCCGTGATGGAGGCATGATGGCTGTTATGCGGTCTAGGAGGCGGTCGCATAGAAGTGCGCGATGAATGAGTGCCTGCACGGTTGAAAGCCATGATCTATTGCGAGGCCCTCGTGAATGGCAAACATTCGTAAAGTCAAGGTAGAGGTTGTGGTATCTGCATGAATGAAGATGTGGAATGGTGTCTTAGAGATGCATATCGGGAACTTTGACCTTGTGACAGATAATGGGGCCGCGGGTCATGGACAGGGGCTATGGAGGGCTGATAGTGGTCCGTAGTGAAGGTGATGGGTGTGGTGGTTCAAGCCAGGCATTGGTGGTGGACCTCGAGTGTGTGAGTAGCGAGTGGTTTGTTTACATGCGAGTAAACAAAGGCAAGCGCCAAAAATTGTGGTTGGTGGGAGGTGTGGCTACAGCGGATCACCAACGTCACTTTAAGTTAAATTGCTCCGCTGCACCGGTGACACCCCCTCCTGCCCCTGCGCTGAACATCTTCAGCGCTCATTGGTTCGTTTGGACGACATCTCTCTTGGTCTGCCAGTTTGTGGTCCTGTAAGATATCCCATAACATAAGCCTGCCCTTCTGGACATCCTTCCTGTATTCGAAATCTGCCACATTATATGCTCGAGATGGGTGACCCACCACTCAAAGCTGTGGGTTCACTGCAAATCCAGCCGGAGCGAGCATTAGGGTGGATAAGTGAGTTTCAATCATCATTGCCATGTCTGTTGACACATAGTGGCTTTCAGCTAACGGAAGATACCTTTTGTAGCGCTTGGATCCTCTCTCTACCACGTTATCACCAGGCTGAAGGCATCGCCAGAACAATTCCCAACTCTTGAAATCTCGTATACACCATCGACTCCCCTTTCCAACCCCGTCATTTTAAGTCTCGCGTCTAATGGTCTGAGACTTCGGTTTGACGGACCCGACCAACGACTCAGACTGATCGAGATTCTGGACTTCTCCCTGGTTGCCGTCACTTACAAGAACATCGACCTGGTTCGGCGTACGAAGAGTTCCGAGGAAGCCAACATCGAGGATCCAACTCAATTAGGGCCCTCCTTCAAGCACGTGTACAATCGTCTGTTTGGCCCAACATATGCTGGAGAATACATTCAACCTTTGTCTGGTAAAACCACTGGGACGTATGTACTATCATATCCCGGCTTGGCCTTCACATTCCCTGTCAAACACAAGTCATGGTCCGACAAGGTTGACTTCGTGTCGCTACTATCCTCCAATGCCACTGGTCCCGCATTGTCCATGGCGATATTTTCGGGTAACTCTTGGACTGAGGCCCGGACCACTCTGTACAACAAAACGCCCACGTTGCCTCGGATGCCCACGATTGGCGGCAAACTTGGTGAAGTGACACCGGACGAAGTGGAGGAAGTGAGGGTGCTCGGTGGTGGGAAGTTGGAACTGGTGAGGCGAAGCCTGGCACCTTTTGCGATGACGTTGAATGAGACCACCCCACAAGACATTGTGGCTGAGCTGGGACCTCCAGATGCAATCTACCGAAAGCATGACAGACGAATATCAATACATGCAACAGGTCACCCCGTACGGCGGCGAGTCAGTATGTCTCCCGGACTGGACCCGCAGGCTATTGATACGGACCAATCTTCAATACAGAGTTATACCGAGGACTCTGATATCGAAGCTGAAAGCCGAGAGGACAAGACAGGGGACTCAACAGACGAATGCTTTTACAACTACTTAAACCACGGATTTGATATTTTGATTGCCCGGCCCAACAACAAGTCAGCTCCGTTCCCTGGCGGAGCAGCGGCCGACTCGGTCAGTTGGAATTCCAGTGCACTTCTGGTTGCGACCAAGATCTTCCTCCATGGCAACGTGCCTGGATCCTTTTCGTTTAATCGACATCGGCGAAGTCGCTGGGTGATACGGACAAGCAACGAAAGTCAAGGTTCGGTGCTGACTTCCGAGATGAAGTTCCAAGAGATATCATCAGCACTTAAAGACTTGTGGCGAGATAGCTACAAGGATGAACATGAAGAGAAGCAGATGCAAAGAGGGATGGTTTTGAATCGAGGGTGGGAGGAGAGTCCTGAGAGCTCTATTGAGCTACTGGGAGACATGGAAGAAAGTCCGACACGAGAGACAGCAATCGACAGCTTTAGTGCGGATGGGAATGGAGGTTTGAGCAACACTGAATTGTTTGGATTCCCTGGGTTGTTGTTTGAGGTCCTTAAGAATGACACCATCAGCTGCTTAACTGTGTTTTGAACCTTGGGGTGAGAATGTCGGATTCCATGAATGATGAGACTATATACCAGATAGATGAGGCCGGCCGGACGACGCAATATCAGTTATAGCGTAATTATAGTTGCCTGATGGTGATAAGATGACTACAGGAGGATTACTGGATACACGTCGTCCCTCCGCAATACCCGGGTGACGAATCTGTCCTCAGGCGCTTCTGCGAAGAAAAACGGAGTAGTACTCCGTAGTGGCATACGCGGGGATCAGTCTTACCCTTTGGGTAGCCCCGGTCGCCTAAAAGCGTCTGTTTTCCGGCGGGGGCTTTACCTAACGAGGGCAGCCAGGGTTCTTGATTGGAGGTCTTGGAGGAGAAAACTCCAAGTTGTACCTGTAGCTTCCAACCTTGATTGACTGCACCTTCCCCACCATAAGGTACTACGGAGTACCTGTCATTATCGCCTAGCACCTCAGAAGAGTGAGGGGAGAGTCCGCCCCAGGTCGCTTTAGGCATCCTTAGAGGCCAGCCAGGCAGATTAGGTGCCGTTCCAAGGATACTACTGCCTGCCTACCACAATTAACAGTACGGAGTAGTGAATAATTATCACGACTGGTGAGTGGATGACCAAATTGAGTACCTTCCCCTGCTTCCACACACACACAATCTTGGACCGAGGGGACCATCGCACTTGCCCACTCACCCTCACCCACTGTGCCACCAACTTTCACAAGCCACAGCCACTTCCAGATCCGCTCCCACCTCCCACTCCCACTTCCTCCATCTCTTGTCTGCCCTTGAAGCCCTTCCTTAGACTCAACTCAAACCCTCATCCACCCGTTCCTGTCTCTTACTCAGAGCATAACGGACTGCGAGGTTCCTTCTGCCATATATCGTTTGTCCCATGTATTCGTCCTCTATCACAGTCGCCTGCATCCAGGTCTTGTTGACCTTCCTCCATTCCTAGCGAAGATGCTTGCCCATCACTACCCTTCTTCAACGCTTCGCCACAAACGCAAACCAGCACACAACACTCCGGGTAATGCCACAATCCTCCTCCCACTCTTCACTCACTGTCCTGCGATCGACACTGCACCATCGCTTGACCATGTCTCTGTTTGTTGCCTGTGAATCATGGCTGACTTGTAACAACTCCAATTATAGCAATCCGCAGTCAACTTTTGCGCATCTGACTGAGCCTTTTCCAATTCACCCTCAAACAGCGCACCCTGTCGTCCCTCATTAAACAATGCGACAACAACAGAAGAAGGAGGCGTCGCCTCTTTCTTTGATGCGGTGCCTTGTTGATGACACTATATTGACTAGAAATATTCAAGAGATTGAAACATGGGTATCTCAAGGACTGGTTGTCCTCGTTGTCCCCCTCTACAGTACGATCCTTGCCCCCACATTGTTCTGCCCACCTGATCTATAGCCACTGACATTTCCAGCCCTCGAGCGCCTGCACATCTTGAAGAAGGACTCGTCCCAAATCGGTGTCAATGCCCGGAAAGCTGTCAAGTTCCTCGACCGCTTCACCTCCTCCAGAGGCGACCTGTCTCACGACCCTATCATCCTGCAAGGCCCCGACGAACAGTATTCCTCTTGGTCTGAAGTCGAGGCGCATTATGGCACCGATGCCACAAAGACTGACGACGTCTCTCATCCAGCGGACAGACTCACCACCATCGACCCCAAGAAAGACCAGGTGAACGAGTTGTCGTTGCCTTCTGAACCCACCGCGGCTAGTTCCTTGTCTCAGCTCTTACTCGACAAGTTGAACTTTTCCAAACAGCCCACTGCGCCCTCGCCGATTTCCACTCCTCCTCTGTCACCCCCATCTTCTGGTCCCCAAAGTTCAAAGACAAGTCCTGAAGTCAAGTCTGCCACTCTGATCCGAAATGACAAGACTCCCGTTCCTCCCGCCCTGAAGCCTCTGCTCAACCCCGTCGTCTGGTACATGCACGAAAAGAAGGACGAATCCAGCGACACGTTCTTTTTCCTCACAAATTCGGCAGATACCATTCACCTGGCCCGTGATTTTGCCATTCCCACAAAGAACATCCACCAGCTAAGGAGCGCTCTCGGCCTAGATGAGACCGATGCTATATCTGATGATAAGGCAAAGAGGGACTCGGCAAGATCCACTGTTGAGCCTGAGCCAAAGGCCAAAACCCTCTTTAGCTACAACGATGTCGAAAGCGATGAGGAGGAACAAGTCGTCTTCAAGCCTCGCGGCCGTGGCTCGACTCCAGCATCGACCAATGGTAGGGGACACGCAACCATCAAGGGACGAGGTAGAGGAAAAGCTGCACGATCTCCAAGGCCAACTTTCAGTACACCCACTGTTCCATCACAGACGAAACCTCAGATTCCCATTGAGGAGATCGACCCCGATTCTTTCGACCGAGGCGGCTTTGGACGTGGTAGTACTCCACTCGCCAATGTCGGCAATCATACCCATGGGGCCTACAACAGTCCCCGCACTTATGGCCAACGAGGGACGCAGACCCAGCCAGGAAGAGGCGGTGGCAGTTCTCGTGGTGCAGCTCGAGGCGGTGAACGAGGCAGTTCTCGAGGCAAGGGCCGCCTGTTCGTTCCTTAGACTAATGGGCTGGCGTAGGAACCCAGTATCCTGCGATCATTGATCTTCATTCTCCTATGCAAGAGCCAGCATTTAAATGCTCCGCAGCATGCATTTACTTGTCGATGACGACGCTGAAACGCGATCATATTGACCTCGACCGTCCCACCAAGGCATCACGGGCGCAGCATCGTGGAACAACGCGTTTCACAACCTGTTGACGCCTGCCTGATCGGCCGAGCCTTGAATCACGGCGGCAATTCGATCTCTCTCAAAAGTGTACACCCATCTCGACATTGCCGTCTCGGCAGAGTCCACAAATGTTGACTAATGGAACACCGAGCGAACTATTCGAACGAAGGGCGCTGGCAAGCAACAAAACAGAGTCGAAACATGCGAAGATAACTTTATTTTGACAGCGAGCTTCTCCTGGTGTTAGACCAGAAGAGCACGCGTCCACTCATTTAGCATATGAAGGTACAGGCGCTTACAGCCCAGCCACAGCTGCCATCGAAGATCCTGTGAAGCCGAATCCGCGAGAAGTCACCTAGTGATTTGGCGAGGATGGGAGCAGAACACGGGGCCTGACGATTATTCAGCTCCAAGTGGCTAGAAGTGGAGGAAATATTCTTTCTAGCTTAGATAGTACACTCTCATTGAATCACATTGTCAAGTTATACGGAAAAGGTGCTCTGTTATGCTGTCGTTCTCTCTCCACACTGTGAAGATGATCTATTTCTAGGTGTTTTTGATTCGACTATCAAATCCATTTTCATTTCAACTGGTTGAGAAAATTACCCCTTGAGCCGGCACTCTGGCAGGACGGGACCAGGCTGGGCGATGTTGAGGGCAAACGTCGCGAGGATGACCATTCTGCAAATGATAACTACAAGTCAACTCTTGAATTCGACTTGCCGAGAGGGGTGGTAATAGAGAGGAAAGGGTTGGAAGGTAGGGATCGGATCTCGCCTACGTACATGCTTTCAAGAGCGATGAATAGAGGTTCATCGTGAAAGAGATGACCAAAGTACCCTGCCTTCAATTCTGCAATCCGGTAACAACACCGAATGAGAATCAACACGGTCGATAATGTGAGGAAGACGAGAAAGATCTGGAATGGTCGGTTCGACAGAGGCGGTAGTTGATGGTATTTATGACCACCGCCATCGCCATCGACATTACGACTAGTAACTTGAACCGACGTAGTTGTTTGTGTCAAGGCCGCCTCATCAGTAGCAGTCATCTCAACCTGGGAAACGTTCAAGGGGAAGTTGACATGTTGAATACCTTTCCCATGCCTCCGCCAATAAAGGCCTGCATAATCGGCCGCGAGACAGAGGAACAGTGTCAACGTTGCAACTTGAAACCCCAGTCCGGCCAAGGTGAGATGTGTTCCAGTCGAATCGACACCGATGGAAATGCTTGAAACTCCACCGCCCGCGGCTTGCAGAACCAGCGAGATGAGGTCGCAGGGAATGAATAAGGCATACGCTATTCTGGGGTTGAGGCGGGAGCAAGTTGGACACAAGTGTATGATAACCTGGCTCAGTGTGACGTAGATGGCAGCGCAGATGAATGCTGGACTGAGAGTGATGGTGACTATATCTCAAACTGTGGGTTAGTGACAAGGGGATTGAGTGGGAGTGGGAGTAAAGGATAGACTCTAGTAAAGGAGTCAAAGGTCCAAGCCTCGACGACGCCGTTGGGAAACATGAGGGACATACCCATCGCAATGACAAAGGCCGGGAAATTAAAAGGATTAAAGTAGAGTGAAATCCGCCCAACATACCCAATCACCTCTCCAGCACATCCACACAGGATGGCACCAGCGAAAAAGAACGTCTTGTTCCGCCATCCCTGGTACAGATGGATAAAGAATGCCATGCCGAATAGACACGCAAAGACGATATTAGCTGCCAGGGAGGGACGGTAGGTGAAAACACTCCATTTGACACTGCATAGGTCCAATGTACATGTCGACATTGGCCCATATGCTTGCCATGGTTCAGGAGGATTGGTTTCGTTGAAGTATTGCCCTTCCATTCTTGATCAATGAGAGGTTTGTGACACGAGGAACGACGATTGAAGGGGAGGTTTCATGTCAGTTGAGTAGTGATGATGAGACTGGGTGGCCTTTTTAATGGACACTCATAGCTAATTCATCCAGTTCACTTGAGTTGGGGACAGTCCCTTTGTTCAACCAACACCACTTGCAAGCTGATGCAGCTAAGTCCTCTCACTGACCGAATTGATTTCAAGGCCCCCGAATAAGAACAGAACGTTAGCTGAACCATGATCTGAGGCTCCTCGAAACCTTGACTGGAGCGGTAAGGGGTAAGGACATGTCGCAGAAAATCATAAATCTAGGCATTTGTCTGACTTGGCTCGTTTGGAAACCTGTGAGGCTGGGACTGTTCAAACGGTTGGAGGACTTCATCCAGATTACAAGGTTGCAGTAAAATGCCACTCCGTCCCGCTGTTCACTCTGGATCCAAGCAAGAACAAAGAGATCTCGCATGGAAGACGTGGTGACATGAGAATGTCACCCCAAGATTCCCCCATGTGATCCAACACGTTTGAGTTCGACGGTCCAATCAAACAATGACAAAAGTCACTTTGGTATCTGCTGGCTTGGGGTGAAAGTGGCTTTCATGTCCCCCAGCTGAAGTTCAGCCGAGTTTTCCAAGCAGCTTGAGCCCATTGTTCTTGGTCCATGTACATCGCAGCTGACATGGAAGCAGCCATCTGCAATGTCAATCTTCCTTTGTATGCCTCTTCTCTCCTCAGAGATTGGTGGGCCTTCTCCCAGACAAGTCGCTGACTTCAATGTGGACAAAGCATGTGCCTCTGCCATAGGCCCAGGCGCTTGAGTAAAGAACTCATGTTGACATGTTCCATTCGATCGAGCTCGACATTTGATGGCAGCTTCATGGCGTCAGGTCAGGTCAAGCTGGACAATGAACCGGCCTGAAGAGCATGCCTTGTCTTGGCCCAAATCATTGGGCGTATACAGACCAAATCTTCGTGGCGCTTCCCAGCAAGGGGCTGAACAGCAAGGCTGCAGGGCCGGCAGGGCCGAACCAGATGGATCTCAGGTCTTTGACTATATTTTTGGAGCCTATATTCGAAATCTATTGGGGAGACTGTCTACAAATATGTATTCATCAGTCCGTTGCTTCATCACCTACTCAAATATTCGCTAAAACGCATGATATGTGGCTTTCTCAATCTATATCTCTGATCTTACCTTACAACGTGTCTATGATAATTGAGTATACCTGTGAATCTTCTCCATCTAACACCGGTCATGGAGGTTGCGTGCAGACCAGTCATCTTCCTTACCGGCACCACGGGCTTTCTGGGCAAGGTGGTTCTTGAAGAACTTATCCGAACATCAAACGAGCACGACCTGGGCCGAGTGATGGTGTTAATCCGTGCCACGCCCCATCTCAACGCCAAAGAGAGATTCTTGAAGCAAGTGGTGCCATCACCGTGCTTCGGATCGTTATCCAGTGGATGGACACAGTACATTCAGGTCGTGCAGGGCGATCTGACACAGGAGTATTGCGGCATTGAGCCAGAGATGTGGCAAGAGATCTGCCCTCAAATCACTCACATCATCAATTGTGCCGCGTCTGTGGCGTTCGACCTCCCATTACAACAGGCTGCAAAGGCCAACATCAGCTCCATTTTCAATCTTCTGCATCTTGCCAGATCTTGTTCAAATCTTCATAGCATGATCCACACCTCGACGAGCTATGTGGCACCATATTGCAAGAATCGCATCGTACCCAGACTACCAGCGTTGCCATATCCAGCCGAAGAAATATACAAAGACATGATGGCCAATCGAGCCAATGAAAGTCTTCTCCTTGAGCAAACAGGATACCCCAACACATATACACTCACCAAATGTGTGGCAGAACATATCTTAATGGCGCAAAAGGACACCCTTTCGGTGGTGATTGTTCGTCCAAGCATTATTTCCTGTGCGTGGCGATATCCCATGCCGGGGTGGATTGATAGCAAAGCCGCAGTGGCCGGATATGTGGCGTTATTGGGAGCCGGATATCTTCGAGTTATTGTCGCCAACATGGAAACACCACTTGATGTTGTGCCAGTCGATGTCGTTGCCAATGATATCATAAAACAGGCTGGACTAGTCTCACTGCCATCGCCCAACTGGTCCTTCAGCAGCAGTCGTGAGACCTTAGCACTCAAGGCCGATTGTGGAATCATTCACTCAGTCGTCGGCACTGACAAGGCCATTCCAAATCACCTGCTCGCCTCCAAGGCCTTGTCCTATTTTACAGACATTGGTGTCTTTCAGGCACGGCGCAGACCATGCAAACTTCATTTCTTTGAACGAAGGAATCTCGGTTTCCATTTCCATGACATCACGTCGCATCGGCTACCATTATACATTTCGTCATTGTATTTTGATTTGACCAAGGATATGAAAATGGCCAAGAAATCAAGGTCGTTGTCGGCGGCATTGAAGAAAATCAACCAGATATTTCCATATTATACGCGCAGAACATTCGACTTTGAGCCTAGCATGCCGTCTACTATTTTGTACCCAAGGGGAGGTGATGGGCTGATGGTCGATCAGCGTGAGTTTACACCAGAAAACTACACAGAGGTGCTTTGTAAGGGAGTCAAGGAATATATACTCAAGATATGATAAGTTAGGGATACATGGCACCTCGCAAGGCTGAGAGTCATCAGGGTGGGCTGCTATTTAGTGTTCATAAGCTGCGCCGTAGGATTTTGGGACCACGGTACGGTGAAACTTTACTTCCATCTTGTGCAACCCGCGTATACCTGATCCGGAACCTCGTCAACTTTTTTTGGACATTCGACACACCGCAGTGGACTGAGCTTGGAACTCCTCCACCACGACACCGACCATACCACCCATCACCACCTCATCCCTAGCCCTCCTCGCATCCCGCATCTATTCCACATGCGCAATATGCTGGATCGAGCCATTTCGCTCCCGATGCGGCGCCTTGGGCGACTGTTTCCCGCATACATCAACAGCAGTCGCAGTCTCGCACAGTCCTCATCCTCAACCGCCGCCGCCGCCACCACCACCAGCAGCTCTACAATATCCTACTTTAGCCGATTATTCTCCTCTAGCGCAGCGATCAAGCCATGTTCGACGCCGACACTCGTTGGACCAAAGCTTGCGCACCAATGCTCACACAGCCATAATTCCCAGACGTTTGTTCAGTCTGCAGTTCAGTCAAGAGGAATGAAGACCCGATCGAGTGTCAAGAGATTATGTGATGGATGCAAGGTATGTCAAGATCTGACGAGAGAAGATTGAAGCCACCGATGGAATGGAATGTACGAGTAAGGGAGAAAGAAATTGCTGACGATTGCAATTGTCACGTTATAGCCCGTCCGTCGCAAGAATCGTGTCTTCATCATCTGCAGCAAGAACCCTAAACATAAGCAGCGCCAGGGTAAATAGGTCGTCGACTTTTAAGGGGGTCGAAAAGGAGGGGGCGCGAAGGTGTTGGGAGGACGAGGGGAGACACAAGAGGATAACATCGTGGCTGACAACTTGCCGTCCATTCGTAAGGTTGTCCTGTTCTTGTGCAACGTTTGCCATGTCACTCGCACTTGGATCGCCCAGATTCAGCTTTGGACTCGATGCTGATGTTCCTGGCTTTGGGGACACAAATTGATGCGCCAAGTTGTACTGATTGAACCACCTGACCAACCATCACAATCACCCCCGCCATGGATTTTGACAGAGTCGCTCGAGGAGTCGCTCCAAGAAAAGACGGCGAGGCCGCCTTCCCTCGACAAAGATCTGTCTTGTGGTCATCACTCGGGGCCTACTCTTCACTGGCTATCCGTGGATGATTCATGTAAAAGACAGGCTGACTTTGGATTCGTGTTGTACATATATTTCATATCTCTCGGAGTCTGGGCGTGCATCCTAAGGATGTGGGAAGGATTCACAGAACGAATCCTTGTTCTGGCACTGCTCGAAGTATGTGTGAGGATTGACTCCATCAGGGGTTCCAATCAAGTGTAGCTATATCTCTCCTCCTGACTATCGACAATGGACCTCAGGAGTTGTACAACGTACAAGGAGTGGGTGCTCTCCACGGGAAAATAGTCATCCGAGCATGGATCAATTGTCGATCCAAAATATCTTCAATCTCTTTCAGCCATGCTATTCTCATGTTGCACAGGTCCGTCTACATGCAAAGCTATCAACCGAGTCACGCCACCAAGAGTGTGTCGCCGTGAATCATGCAACTACAGCAAGACTATGCCAATACCGCCTCTCTTGCTTTCGTCCGGCTGATTCTTCGCATTGACACCAGCGTTGATCGGCTTTGTTCTCCAGTTGTACAGGTAGTGATGCAGGTGACCGTCTCCAGCACCAAATTTGAGAGACTCGAGGAAAAGGGGATTGTCATGGAGGGTGAGAGCATTGAACACATCAAACTTGACCTGGGAAAATGTTAGCACAAAGGACCAATAAGATCAAAGATTCGAGGATACCTTTTTGGCTTCGATCAACATGTCATTGATCAAAACCTGTAGTCTCTCCTTGAGACCCTTTTCCTTGGGATTAAACGCTTGATCCGAGGCATAGTAGTATAGATAGGCGGCGCGGATCTTGTCATGCTTCTTCCCTCCAATAATGGTGCTTTCCAGACAGTAAAAGCTTGCAAAGTCGGTGATTTTACCTTCTTGCTCAACCACGTAAGACCAGACAACCTGATCCTGAGGGTCTTGGTTGTTGAGAAACCAATGTTTGATTTCTGCTTTAGTGAAGACTTGGATGAGCTCGAATCGAGCGAGGTATCGGGTCAACAGGTCGTAGACAGCGTCAATATCCTTCTCTTGCATTGGTCTCAGGCCCTTGGCACTGGTCGTAGTGGGGAGTTGATTGCGGACCACCATCTTTGCTTGGGTGGTGTTTGGCGGGAGGGGGGAGAAGCCAACCTCATACAACTTCAACCAATCGAGACTTCTGTGAAAATATCGGGCACTTCCCACAGGGGTGGGGAGAATGGCACCGCCGGTGTAGATGGCCTGGTAGATTCCATCTAGGTGACATCTCCGGGTGACCTCCTTGATGAGAACAGGGGCCAAGCGTTTTGACCTCAGCTTTTTGTGAACACACATGAAATTGATCTCAACGACATCCAAAACATTCTCGCGAATCTTGAGTTTGATGGGAATACCAAAGATTGTGGCAACCAACAAGCGACTGGCCCCTTTAGCGCGGACACCAATATGCCAGCTCTTCTTCCACTCTGGTGATTTCAGTGCCCAGTCCAAGAAGACGGCGGAATAGTTGAAACGGAACATGGCGTGATCGTCTTCGACATAGTGATGAGATAGTAAATTGTAGACTTCCTTGACTTCGGTGCCATCGTTCAAGTCTAATTCGACCCATTCGTAGCCTTCGGGCAAAGGGGCGGCCTCCTTGGGAACGAGTTCTGGGATAACAGGTTTGATGGGGCCGTCGGGAATTGCTGCGTCGCGTTGTTCATCAAAACGCACGACGGGCTGGGTGCTCCAGAATTTGTAGGACGCCATATCCTTTTGGTTCTTACCATTGAGGGACAAGCCAGTGAGCAACTCGGACACATCGAGCTTTTTCAGAACTTCCTGAGCCTTGTCGGGAGACAGGCCGGCGAGTTCGCCTTTTAATGAGGGGTTGATGTCGAGCAGAGTTTTGATGGACTCGTCGGATAGTTTAGCGGCAGGTTTAGTGGATGACGTGGATGATGAGGCTTCTCCAGACTCGGTGGACTTGTCGCCTGTCGCTGCTGAGAGAAGTTTCGACTTCTTAGATCGTTTCTTGTTTTTCTTGGATTTTGAAGCAGAAGGTGCGGCAGAGCCTTCTGCAGCACCGGGCGACTGTGGGGTCTGTTCATCATTATCCGAGTCAGAGTGCGTCTTATCGTCCAGCGGACCCCCAGATGGATGGGATTCTGCCATGTTGAGTGGAGGGGAGACCGGTGGAGAGAGAGGTGGTAAGGCTGAGGAAGGATAGGTAAGTCGCAGGAAGGCCACCTGTAGAGGGGCTTGTTGGATGAATATATGTGGGGATGAGGGAGGGTTGTTCTCGGAGGGTGCAGAGGGAGTTATTCCAAGATGAACTAGACAGGTGGCTGTAAGAAGTCAAGTGAGTTCTCAATGCGAGACCTGCCTGCGCTGAGGTCTTGTTCACCAGTGGTTGTGGTTGGTGTGGGAAGTTCAACTTGGTTTCGGGAGATGCCGAGGAAGGCAGAAACGTGGGTGCAGGTGGGCAAGTGGAGTTACGTCAGAACACAGAAAGCAAGGGACAGGAACAGACGAGGCTGCCGCACCGTACAGCCTTGCGTTCCCAGTTGTCTTTGAGGCTCGAGCCCAATTACTGGTGCAGGAGGTGTTTATTCATTATTAGAGTAAATTGTCGTTCAACAAATGTATATAAACATCGCCCCATCTTAATTTCAATTTCAATCCATTGTCCGTAATATTCCTCCGTTCCTTCCATCGTTCAGCATCGTGACTGCCTTGGGATGTCATTGCTGCCTAGCTGGTTGAGCACAAATGGAAGGAACGAGCAAAGTACTTGCCAGATATGGTGAATTGATTATTAGGAAGGCGCGGGGGTACGAAAGTGCTAAGTACTGCACTGCGGCTGCCTTGTGTAACCATTATTGTCAAGTGTCTCACAATTAAATCTCAATTCTGCAGGTGCTGACTGCGTGTTGATAAATGATGAATGTATAAGGGGACCTTAAACCCTCGAACCCTTCCTCAACCTCAGAACCGGCTTCTTCGGACAACATTTCCAGTCAAGCTTACCCAAGCCTCACCCACCCGTCAAGGCAGTTCTTCGATACGATCACCCCCGCCAGACTGCCTAATACGTTTTTTTCTTTAATTAACTGTGGGGGGACAGACGCGGAGACAAGCATGTTCCTTCCCCTCACTTCTCGCCACTGACCGAGCCATGTCGATGTCGTCCCACCCATCCGGGCCTCTTCTATCCCAGCTTTCAACTCGCTGATCTGTCTGGTTTCCAGGTTGCCAACATCTTCTGACAGTCCTCCTTCCTCCTCCTAGCATATCTCGATGCAAACCTCGAAATAATGACATGATGTACTGTTGAGATGGCTCGTCTCCTCCCGGCAGGCTCATGTCCTGCAGCTGCGAAGCCGCTCAACTCATACGCCGCTCACCCTTCCACCATTGAACAAAACTCTCCCACTCAGAGGGTCATCAATTCACAAGCAAACACAGACCTTGCACGAGCTTCGTCGTTCGATCTCTGGTGTCAACAAACCTTACACCCAGCCTCAAAGCCGCCTAAATCGCCTGTCTCCCGGACCACTGCCTACGACCCGTTTTTCATTCCTCGTCACATTTTATTCAACTCTACCAACACCCAGCCACAGCCACAATGTAAACTACTGCAACTTCCACAAGAAATTTTGACCCACATCTTTCAGTCCGTCAAAATCCCTTATTTTCAAGTCTGTCTTGCTCTCACATGCAAGTCTCTGGGTCGAGTTGCCACTGGCAAAAACGCCATGGCTCCATGGCGGGGCTATCGAGACAAAGATGGCCTGTTCCGCCTGCTTGAGAGAAATCACTACATCCCTCCAACCCTGCGACTTTGTCGAGGTTGCTTCACTTTTGTTCCCCGGAGCGAGGATTACTGGATCGTGGTATTGACGTCCCCCGAATACGATGCTAAGGACATCAGTTGGTGTGACATTTTCAATTTCTTTCAGTTTCAGGGTCATACTAGTTCCCAGCATCGTTGTCCCCGGTGTGTTGCCCGAAAGCACTTTGTCTACTTCAGCCAGGCCAAGTACGAGTTGGACAGACGCATCAGATCACAAGGTGATTTCAATGACGAGTGTTTTGCAGTATGTCCTGAACTGGACAGAAGGATCGATAAGCCTTGAATACAGGTTGCCTTTGATTCTTCTATCGGGAACTGGCCAATACGTCACTCACAGGATGACCATGACCCACCGTCCAACGACTTCCATAACCGAAAGGAACATCCATTGAGTTGTATCAAGCGCCTGAACACTAAGACATCGACCTTGAGATCATACCGTCAGCCTCGAGGTACGTCAGAGTACCGAGGCTTCGGTGCTGAAACATTGACGATCCTCGACCGAATCCAACCCTTGCTCACACAGCACCGAGCCATCAGCCTAGATTTGAGTGAAGGCTCCGGGAAGATTTGGCTCATGTTGGACACTCTGGGTCCAAGATTGGTTTTAGCTACAAAATGACACTACAGCTATGTACACACTGATTGGAACCAGCTGCTGAGATGTCAACCATGTTATACCATCGCCCGTCGATGCTGTATAGTCTCGACGCGTAGGACAGCCGGCCGAATGTCCAATTCATTTGAACCCCTTGTACGTGATTCCCTCCTCAATTTCCGCCATTTTTCGTCGTGATTGTGGTCGTCGTGGTCATCGTTCTCATCGTGATTATCACCATACACCTTGGTCAAATCCTTTCGGATTCCTCCCCATCTTCATCTTCAAGTTCTTGTGGTCGAGCCCTAGATCCTCTCTTCTTTTGCTTTGTCGTCGTCTTCTTCCTATTGTTCCCCCTTTGCCGCCTGGATGAATCTTTCGTCACCGCGTTATCACCATCATCTTCATCTTCCGCGTCCGCATCGATACCATCCTCTGCGAAAGCCGGAGCCGCCAACCCCTCCTTATCCTCCTCTGCTCCGACATCGTCGACAAAGTCCATATCATTTCCCTTCCTCCGCCGCTCGGCCTCCCCTCTCAGCCTCTTGAACGCGTTCCGCATGCGACCACTCTCCTTACCGGTCCGATTTCTAGGGGCAGTCGGCTCCTTTAATGTTCCGCCAACGGTTTCACCTCCCACGGCAAGTCCACCCACTCCACCAGTGGCCCCAGCTGGCGTATTTCTCCCACCAATACCTCTTCCCTGCACGACGGCCCCAACACCAACACCCCCAGAGAAGAATCTGGTAATATTGCTCTGTGTGCCTTCTAGCTCTCTCCGATTCATGTCGCGAATCACCGGCACCAGCACCTCATCCGTGCGGTCCTGGCTCCAGCCAATGGTCGCCATGAGAAATGACCTCAATCGATCCAGATCAGGCACACCCCATTGGAATGGCTCCGGGTTAGAATCGACCTCTGGACTCAAGTATGCCTCATCGACCCTAACGTCAGGAAATCCCGGCGGGAGGAACAGTTTCTTCTGTACGGTTTTGCGGAATTTTCTGCGGAATGGGGTATTGATCTCACCCTCGACGTCGGCCGGGCGGCCGAGTTGGATCTTCGCACACCAGTCGCGAAAGTCGTCGAGGGTGGGAAACTCGGTCAGGATTTCGAGTGCCGTGACCGGCCCAACTCCCGGGATGCCTTCGGTGTAATCACTTCCCAGCAGGTGAGCAAATCGGATGAGACGTCGCCGGTCAAGGAGGAATTCCTTTTCCAGCTCGCTCGACAAATAACATTCTACGTACTTGGCCGCGTTGAACATGTTTTTGTAGATGCGCGTCCCGCCAAATAGAAAGATGTCGCTGTCGTCGGTCACGATCCCGTCGACTAGTCCTAGACGGACCAATTCGGCACATTGCGCTTCTGCTTCCATGGGTGCCGTGATATAGGGAAGTCCGAAGAGGCGGAGAAGAGCTTGGCATTCTTGAACCATTGCTTGTGTCACCTCGTCTGCATCGCGACGATCTTTCTTTTGTTGTGTACGGAGTTGCTTCAGCTCATTTTCATAGTCCCGCATACTTTGTTCCGTGGTAGAGTTGTTATTATTGCTGGCCAACGAGTTGGCAAATCGCGCGTGCTCCTGTGCTTCAATCTCCAGTTGCCGGATAAGTTCTTCCTCGGACTCGGACAGGTATTCAAATTCGGGTTCGTTGATGGGTGGCAGGGCTTCAACCTGGGAAGCTGATGGATTTTCTTCCGATACAAATAGGTTTTTGTCGATGTTGGACACAGTGCTTTCTTGTTGTTGGAGAGATGGTGGTGCTTGCATATCGACGTCTTCGAAATCTTCGCCTTCATCTTCATCTTCATTCTCTTCCTGGACAACATCATGCGAAGGACTTGGAGATTTGCCGTCGATCGTTCCTAGAGAGCCAGGGCTATCGGGTTGTCCTTGCTCCGATTCGCTCCATTCAACCTGTTCAAAGTCGCTCTCTTGATCAGTCTCGACGGGCTGGTCAGGCGATGCAGGTCGAGGTACAAAATTGGGGGTTTCAGTCGGCTTAGGCGGATCTGCTTGTGCGAGCTCGGCGACTTCACTCATCTTGATTTCCTGGGAATCATTCTCCGCTGCGATCTGGCGGGCCAATTCGTATCTCTTTTCGCGTGCTTCGTCTCGCTTGCGTCGCTCTTCGTCCTCACTGGAGTCTACCACAACAGATTCTGCTTCTTTGAGGTCTTCATGATCGGATTCTTCGGATATGATTGTTTGGCTTGGGAGAGATGCCTCACCATCGGCGTGAGACTTTTGTGTCATGTCCTGCGAATCATTGAATATGGGATTCGTATCATCGTCAATGTCGATTGGCATCTGAGTTGTCCCTGCTTCGTCTTCTTTGTCCAGGTCTATGACCTCTTTGGTATCTTGTCTCCGAATGCGCTCCTGCATCTGTATTGGTCTACCCCGATATCTATCGTGAACGATATCATCATCGTCAACCTCAACAGTATGTTTTAGATCTTTTGTGCTCGGCGCAGCATTGAACCAAACCGGTAATGGCTGAGGTGGCCGTTCCTTGCGAAAGGCATCATCTCCTAGGTCTCGATCAAACCCGCCAGACAAGTCTTCCTCGATCTTCTTGGATTTCTTCTTCCCAAGGAGTGACTGTCCAAGGTTTATTGACTCAAATGGTAGTGGACCACTGAATTTTGGAGCAGACAATTCTGATTTTGAGGTTGGATTTTCGGGAATGCTGGGCTGGGCATGAGGCTTTTGTCGTCGTGACTGGGCAAGGGCTGATGAAAAGTCGAATGCGTCATCGTCGTCTTGATCGACAGCTTTGCGAGGTTGGTTGTCAACGACGAATCCACCTTCAAAATTGCTCGTGTTGTTTTCGTCGTCTGCCTTTTCCAGGGACATGGCGATAGCACGCTGAAGATCATCGTCTTCCTCCTCCACGACCGGGGGTAGCACATCCTCAAACAGCTCGTCACCATCATCGTCGTCCATCTTATCATCCGGAACGAATAAACTTGCCTCCCCGTCAGGTGGATTGGCAGGGGTGCTTCTAAATTCTGGCCGTGCAGTCGGGCGAACAAGCGGAACTTCCTTTCGTGCATCGTACACCGCCTTCCTCTTACGAGCAATCTGTTCGACGGCATCCTCATATGACGCATCGTAATCCACTGCCTTTCGTTTCTTGATGAGACTTTTAGGCAGACGATTCAGACCTTCGATTGCCACGTCCTCGAATTCATCTTCTTCGCTGGATCCGTCGGACGAATCATGGTCCTGCTCTTCCTCTTCCAGATCGATGGCGTTGTCTTTGCTCCTTCCCTGCTTATTCGAGACGACTCCCAATGCCCAACCGCCATCAACTCCATCATTCTTTACCAGGATATATTCCTTTCCCTTTTCACCAGCAATTCTCCCGCCTTGATTCAGAAAGTCATCTGCCATGCCGTTGATATGCATAAGTCTTTGGGTGAGCTCGTTTCGCTCCTTGACTCGCTCGATCTGAAATTTGGAAAACGCCATGCGATCCGGAAACATGCCGTCAAGCTGTTCTTTAGAATAGCCCATCCTCAACCTTGAGCGTAGTCTAGCAGCATTGAGGATATTGTACCTATCGCCCGGGGGTAGGGAGAGGAAAAAGGGCGATTCGAAATCAATCTTGCTGAAATCGTACAGGTTGACGTCCTCTCCACTGTGAAACTGGCGAGCATAGTCCTCAAGCTCCAGCTGGGACATGATACGCGGGTCATTGGGGGCTCCCATACTCTCGATACTGACATCGAGATCAGGGAGATGATATTGGTCCTTCTTCTTGAACCCGCGCCCTGCTTGTCGCTCCTTGGCCGTCATGCCGAGTTCGTCCACATATACCAATTCCTGGTCTGGCGGCAATTCTTCCTCGATTTCCCTATCGTGGTTGTGGTCTGCACCGGATTCCTTCTCCCTTTTCCTTCTCCTATCCTCCTCCTCTGCAGCTCTCGCCACCTGTAGAGCGAGCAATTTGCCCGCTGTCCGGGCCGCATCCTCTCTCCTGCCTTCTCTCCTTCTTGCTCGTTTTCTGACTGTTTCCCGTTTTAACAAAGGTGCGCCGCCATCAAAGACGAATACGGGTTTGATACCGAAGTATAGAAGCTTGCATATCCGACGGAAGAAGCCTACGACATGGCTGTTGCGCAAGGCGTTTCCTTCTTTGTCGCGAACGGCTTTGAGGAACTGGTAAATCCAGATCGAGGCGTCCACGGCGAGCCTTTTGCGATTCAGAGAGGCAAGTTGTGTTGGGCGTGCAGTGGGTGCCACGACAGTCCAGAGACCGGTCACACCCATGGCTGCAAGTGTAGGAGTCTATTACAAGATGCAGGCATGGATTGCGCCGTGGAGCGCTTCACCGGGAACCGAAAAGAAACCATCGGCGTGAGGGAGATTATCGTCGTGATGAAATTAGGGATGCTGAGGTTTTCGAACTCCACTGGCTTTGGACATGGTCAGATATGGTCAAGTGAGGAATTGTAGTATGGCGCCAGGATGAGGTGTCGGGGTTTGAGTCAACTTAGATTAATTGCCTCTCGCCTCAGCGAGAAACTGCGATGACGCAGCCGCCTGGCGCGATAGAGGAGCGTGGTCACGTGAGAGGGGCTGGAGCCTGCGAGCCTTGCCCTCTCCCTGACCATATATGTATTTCTTCATCCCCTACTAAGTAATATATGCCTAATCATCCGAGCAAATACCGTTGCATATTGTCTATACCATGGGCATGAGCAGCCCTAACCTATTCCGGTACCGATATTCCTGTCGGTGTTGTACAGCCTCACGCTGCTTATCCTTTGATGTATTGCCAAACGCCTTGCTCCCTCCTGACTAACCATGAGACAACCATCGTCGTCCAAATTGCACACAAAACAATCACAAGGGGGTACCAAGTCCCTTCCACCGAGGACCGTTTGCCTCAGGCTCTTATTCCTCTTTGGCAACATCGCTGGCACATGAAGGCCCAACAAGCGTTGGAGCAATCCGTCTCCTCTTGGCCTTATTGTCTTCCTTCTCGCTCTCACTTGCTGCACTAACTTCCCGTTTGCCCAGCACGCTTCCACTAACAGAACTTGTGGCAGAATGATGCCCACCGTGAGTGCTAGCTGGCGTCTGCGGCGGAGTCGACATGGTCGGCAGTCCGACCGGTGGACCGGAATTCGAGGCCGTGACTAGCGGGACATGGCCCATGGTTGGAGTTGGGTTATTTTGAAGACTTATGGTTTGTAGAGACGACATTGTTGCAATTGAAGATTGAGAATTGGATCGGGTAGGACTGCCTTGGCGGAAATTGAATGGAGCTGGCGATGAGTGTGACGGAGGCACAATAACGGGAGAAGCTTTAGTCAAAGAAGGAGAGGCAGTTGCAGTGGGCGTAGGGACGGGCGTTGAGCCTGAGGAGGAGGTTGGGAGAGCAATAGACGTGGATACAACGGGGTGATGGTAAGTTGGATGAGGGCCAGTATATACCTGGCCAAGCTCGCCGGGAGTGAAAGACAGGGTGGAGCAGTATCCATCAGTGGACGACATCAAGAGCGTGAGCCCATCATTCGACCTGCGACGCGTTAGCTGGGGCAAATTTGGGGCTATAAGAGAGCCTACCAGGTCAGATCGGAGAAGGTGGCATAATGAAGGTTGCTAACCACGCAAATGGGTATGGTCTGCTGGGTGTCATATACAAACACTGCGTCCTGCGTTGCTACCGCATACACAATCCTGTATGGTAGGGCGAATGCTGGGAGAGGTCCCGGGCTTTGGGGCTCCACATCGGTGACTGTCCTCGGCGAGGGAGCAGAGGTTGCGTCCATCGAGGAAGAGGTGGAAGTCAAAGGAGGAGGTTCCATGAAGGTGGTTGCAGTTTGCGGGACAATGGGATCTGGTAGGAGGGGGATCTCCTCACTAGCTGACGACGTATCTATCGTGATGTGGTTGGTCGGCTTTGTTGTTGATCGCAATGTGTACAACACCGGGGAGCATTTTACTGCTACCGAGGGCTTTTTATGGCCAGGGAGATGGGCCACTGGCGGCTTATTGAAACCTGCTCGAGTGTAGATGTAAACCGTGTTTGAAACATCTTCGGTTGTTTTGGTGGGATCTGCAGCAGTAGGGAAAGCAGTTTTGTAGTGACCGGCAGGGGTGAAGAGCAAACTTCCATCGGGCGAGAAGGTCAGGCGTCTGAAAAAGGACGTCATAGTTTCGTTGTGGTACAGATTGGTGTTTCTCACTGCCAGCCCCATGGCAGCATTTAGACTTGGAGACGAAATCTCCGGTCTAACGGCTGGCAGGGGCAATGATGGTGCCGGAGAGGCAGACCTTCGAAAGGACGGGGATGAGCCAAAGGATGACCGGCGACTACTGGCCATCAATGGGGGATCCATCGGGAGGGGGGTTGTCAAAGGAGTTCCAGGATTTGAGGGGGCAGGTGAGGCAATGGCCAGATTGCTCTGGCTGGCGTTGGAAGCTCGGTGCGTAGATTCGACTGGAGCAGGGCTATTTGAAGAGATTCGGCGGCCGGGCAAATCCATCTTGTTGAATTTGCCGTGAGTGGACAATGTGGCAGTGCCATCTTTGAGCTTGAGGGCATAGATGTGCACTGAGCGGTCTGAAGATTGAGTAGCGACAAACTCATTGAGCGGATCCCAGGCAACGCCCTGGACGAAATGGTTGTGTTCAGCTATTTGTCGTATCATGCCACCTGCAACGACATGATTAGCAGATGGTAAACACAGACAAGGGGAAAGTTCCTGGCACCTGTTTGAGCGTTGAATATCCTCGCTGTATTATCGACACCGCCTGTTATGAAATATTGAGCATCTGGAGACCATGCTAAATCATATATCTCAGCACCGCTACTGGTCCGGCACATGTGCTTGATCCTCCATGTCTCCTTGTCGTCCATAGTATCTTCGGTCATGGGCGCCATCGAGGTGTCTGACCGAACCCAGAGAAGTATATTTCCGTCATCACCGGCGGACGCGAGCATTTCCCCTGTGTATCGTGAGTTGGAATCGTGTTGGACAAAAGCGAGGCTTCGACGTGATGCGGCTTACCCTTGGGGCAAAAGCGAACGACATTGACAGGCTGGGTGTGCCTGGTCAAGGTTGACAGGTATGTGACCTTCCTCTCTTCTCCTTGAGCTTCGATGCTCCATAACTGTGTGCCAACATCAGCCTAGTGGTTTGGGGAGGGACATCGGTACCGGCTTACTCGAACATTGTTGTCACTGGGAATAGTTAGCATATTGGAGGCTTTGGAGGATCAGGTTGCAGACGTACTTTCCGGCGGTAGCTAATCTTCCCTTGCCGTGAGGATCGAAATGGACCGAGTAGATAGGCTGGCTTTCGTTGTGCCATGTGATAAGCAGCGGACCAGCCTTCATGATGGCATTTGTGAGAGGCCTATGAGGCCGTGGGCAACGTAGATCAAACCAGCGAGTCAGGGAAGGTATATCTGAAGAAGAAGGGTGTACTAAAAGATGAGACGGTGAATATTAGTCCCGAGAGTATCGATGAGGCGTAGTAGATGAATGTTTGCTCAGTCAAGACACGCACGCATGCATGCATGCAGTAGGGTCGAATTACCACTGGATCTGCCTCTGATGAGGAGGAGGTCTGCGGCCAAGCTGCTCGCGACGCTCCCATTTCGGTCAAAGGCTGATGCCGCCCTGTGGTTTCCCAGACAGTCGACTGCGAGTCATCTTCCACATGCCAAGAATTTCTCACGACTCGTGAGTTCTTACGAGAAGGCAGGCACCGACAACGAACACAGGACGTATGAAGTAGGAAGGTACCCAAATCAGGTACATACCTAGTATTATATGAGGTATACAAAAAAGGAGGGAATAGGATCCGAACCCCTTGGTTCTTGTGCCAACTTTGGAGTAGTGTAAGAGAAACGAGCTCGAAATATCACTTTGGCTTGTTCACAACCATCTTTTATGTTGAAATACAACCAGAACTCTGGTTGTTGACGTCGATCATGAGGACTTTGATTCAGATTCCGTCCACGCCCATATTTCGATTGCAATGAAGACCCTTCGTGCCCTTCCATCCACAGCCAAGTATTGTCCATATGACCTCCATGTTCCGCTCCTATTTGAGACGCTGGGAGATCCTTGGTTGTAATCTACCAATTCAGAATGAACAAGACATGATTGGAAGAATGAATTCCACCGGAATTGTAAGGCGACAGAACTAACCGCCCATTGGCTCACGCTCCCTCAGTCCACGTATACTTTGGTGGAATGCTTGCTCAGCAGCATCTTGTTCGTTGAGTCTGTACCACTTGCTATTCGACTTGTTCACATACGGTGATCATATTGCCTCACTGTAGACTATCTAAGAGTGGAGAGGGTCGCATTAGTCCGAAATTTCGCCCTGCTCAAGATTTGTCAGCCATCCGATCAAGCACGAATGGGTGAAGGAGCCAGGTTGAGGTCATAACCGCAGGACACCAAGCCTTATATACATTGTATGGGCACCACAGGCTTAGCATTGTACCACGAATCCCTCTCATATCAAAATGACTACAAAAGCAGCCTTCATCACAGGAGCTAATGGCTTCATCGGTAGTGCCGTGGCAAGGAAATTCTCTTCTAAAGGGTGGACTACCTATGGTTTGATCCGTCACCAACGCAGCGCACTCGAGCTGATGAGGAACGAAATTATCCCCATCGTCGGGCTTGCTAGCGATGTGGCCCAGTGGATTTCGCGTCTTCCTCCAATCGATGTCATTATTACCTGTGATGAAGACCTCTCCAACTACATATCACATCACCAGAGTCGCCTAGCGATGATCAAACAGATCTGCAAGCATTCTGCAACTCTAGGCAACTCTGTCAAACCGCTGGTGATTTTCAGTAGCGGGTGCAAGGACTACGGAACTACACCGATGCATGGCGAAGTCAATTTGGCACCACACACAGAAACGAGCCCATTGAACCCACCGGAAATCTTACGCCCGCGCACTGAAGCTGCAATTGATATGCTTCAGGGGCATGGATCCGACTTTGACTGTGTTGTGACACGTCCAACTACACTCTTTGGATTGTCAGGCAGTTTCTATTCGCATTTCTTCGTCTTGGCTTCCAAGGCCAAAACTGAGAATGATGGCGTGCTGGAGCTCCCTGCAAATCCCAACTCCGTCTTACACGGAACTCATGTCGAGGACGTTGCAGCTGCGTACTTCAGCTTGGCTACGGCTCCCCGCGAAGTGGTGCGAGGTCAGTCATATAACATCTCCGGTCACCGATATGAGACACTTGAGGAGATTGTTCCCGCCATCGATAAAAGTCACGGTATCAAAGTCAAGTACCGCGAATATCAAGAATCAGATGCAGAAACCTTTGGTCTATATGTCCTTGCACTCTTTAGATTCCCACAGTGGGTTGGATCTGAGAAGATCAGAACTCAATTAGGCTGGGCGGATACGAAACCACTCTTTCATAAAGGGTACGAAGTTTATCGTAAGGCTTATGAGGCCGCGATATCGCAAGACTCTCAACAGGTGGAACGACTACTCGGCAAAAGAGCAGCTGGAACCTTGTAAAACACACAACTGCAAAGCATGAGACCAGGCTTGAAGAGGAATTTGCTGGTTCGGTCTAATGAGACTGGTTCCAAAGCAAATATACAATTAGCCTTGGAGCTTTGTGCCCAGGGCCAGGTGGTGCCAGAAATTGAATTAGTTCACCTAAACCGCATTGACACAGCGCTTAATAGAATTAAGGCGGGTAAGAATGGGAAAGCTTCTTGTAAATTTTCAGGATTGAAAGAATTGAGCTTTTGGTTGGATCGTTCGAGAAATCATTTGATCGGTCTACGGTGTTATCTAGACGGACAAGCGCTTGCTGCGAGGGGTTCCGTACATTCTCAGCCTGCGTGCCCGTAGAGAGCAATTGTCTTGAGATTTGTACGGGACCAGTGCCCTGCTCTGGGATATGGAAAATCATCCACATCGAAGATACAACTATTGATTATAGCTAAACTAGGCTTTTCGAACCCACGGGGCTGAAGGCTTAGTCTGGCGATCTGGCGCTCCGGGGTTTACAGTAAACCCATTTATGGCAATTCAAGAACATCCAGCAGTTGACTCAAATGTGCTCATACATTCCGTATGAGGAAAGAAGATTTCCTATTTATGCAAGGTTATTCGAGTGCGACTACGCAGATGCCTCCCACGACCTAAGATATCTGTTATGAGCATGAGTAGGGGTTCCCACTCCTTTCAGAATCCGTCATTATAGACAGTAGGAAAACTACAAGAGATTCTGGTGAAAAAGACTCGACTACCTGGTAAGGATGATCAACTGCTAGCGCTCGATGAAGGTATCGGTCCACCAGACGGGATTACTGAACCTCCTTCGGTGCCATTAGGGGGACTTTCCATGGTATTGCCGTTCTCGTTGGCGACGCCGCCGCCTTTGTAGTAAGTTGCAGCAGTACTGATTTCCCGATCCTCTGTAGGGTCAATCCCGATGCTAATCCAAGCCAAGATCCCGTCTTCCAACCGGTCACCCAACAGTACGTATTCAACAAACGGATCCGTGGTGTCGGCTTCAGATGCCAGGATGTCGTCCTCCGAATTCAACGTGAGATTTCCGGTGTTTGTGTTGTATGGTGCCAAAGTATCCACCTCCAAGATCAAGTCCTGATCGAAGAAGAGCTGGCCTACATGGGAAGCATGAACAGTGCCGTTGAAATCACCAAGTAGTGTGCGATTGACCCGTGTCGTGGTCGAATTGGGTTGGTGAGTGAGGACATGGATGTGAGTGGCACGACCTGGACAGCGATTGTGTCAGTCCAAGTATCCTCGTTTCCTAGTTGAACTAAAAAGCTTACCTGTATAATGCCCAGGAAATGTCGTGTTGAACTGCACGACGCCGTCACTGTTCGTCTGCTGAATGCCTCTCAGGAACGTTTGGTCAATATTGCTAGCGTCACTGCTATCACCGTTTCCATTGGCCACGACACCACTATACACCCCGGTAGAGTTGCAATGCCAAATATCCATGTACAGAGCGGGAATGGGCTCGCATGATGATGTGTCGATTATTTGGATGTCTAGAATCAGAGGGATCCCATCCTGTCCATCGACAATATTTTCACGGATCAATTCTCCATTGACGTAGTAAGGACCTTCAGTAACATCGCTCTGTAGGGTACAGGAAGAATTATCGGCAAACAGGACCATTTCGTCGACATCCAGTGATATGGCAGAGCCATTTGCTAAATGGGAGAAGTTGTACGAGGCGAAGTCGCGACGGTGGAGGAAAGGCTTCGCGGCGAGGCCTTGTTCGAGGCGCAGGTCGTGAGCCAAAGCGCGGCGGCGAGCGATGTTTGCGGACTCGTGCCCTCGAGCCCTTAGTTTGTCGGAACATGCTCGTAATGTTTTGGGATTTCTCTTGAAAAATTCGGCGCGCTCGGCTGCCTCCTCCGACACATCGTGGCCTGGGTGACCGAATACATTAGAAGCAATCAACAGAACGGTCAGGGAAAAAGAAAGAAGAGTAGACATGACTAAGAGTTATACAGGGTCCTCTACCCACGGATTCTTGTCCATTCCCAACAGCAGTGAAGGCTCATTTATATCACACTCACAGTACAGTCATGAAAAGATGAACAAATGTGCAAACAAGAATCTCCAGCAAGACCTTTCTGCTGACGCGTATCACTCCCGCGCCAGTATTCTAGCTCCAGTCTATGTGGTACAGCCCATCTCGAGACCGTGCTTTTAAGCCTGTTATAGCAAGAATTGAGGCTATGAATGCTCGGTATTACCTTGAGCGAAAGAAGTTTAAAATCGCGAGCCCACGCAAGAAGGTTGTAAATGGGCGAATCCATGCCAAGATGTATATGTGACGGACTATGTGGAGAGGAGTGGCGAGTGACACGCACGTCCATACGCAACGATCGAGTTTGTTATTATGAATGTCCCTTCCAATGTCTTTGATTGGATTCACCGCTAGATTGGTGTGACTCAATGAGCTTTCGTCATCAGGGCATTGAGCGCGTGGCAGGAGAACAAGGAGCATGGGAGAATAGGTTACGAAGAACCTCACTTAAATGCTTAGATAGTCTTGACGGCCTCTCACATTTTCCCCACAGCCGAAAAGGTCACTATTTGCCTTTATGGCCTCCCCTTTGAATATTATAGCGCTCTTTAGCATTTTCGTCATTGTTCAAGCAACTGTCCACGTTTGATGCATGCCACGTCACATATTACGTACCTAGACATACACGGGACATACACTCTGTCTGATGCGGCGTGAAGCAATGTCCAAAATCCAAGACACACGAAGCCTCTTCTATCTCTTGTTCTTTCGCAAAACATCTACACTATCCGTGACAAGTCAGTGCTTGCTCTCCATCGCGGACGGACGAATCAGCATCAATCTATCAAGCACCGCTGAATCATCTCAATGCTGGTGTTGATTAATTATCTTAAAAATCACACACACCCACGACAGCTCGTGGCTGAAAAGGAACTGATTTCTCAAGGATACCAATTCGGGACATTTATGTGATGGCTACTCCTGTGGCGTATAAAGGGAAATCCTTCATGATGTGGTTACACTCGCTTTACGGAGTATTGCTCATGAGTATAATGTAAGACTGGCTCTTTCTCCTCACGAGCGGATCTGGCTGCTACGGTAGATAGCACGATTGTTCTCGAATCTCCAAGGAGAAAATGAGCCAGCGTGTAACCTTGAGTCGTATAAATTGTTGAGCCACCTCAGAGTGAGGTCATAAGGGCTCTCTTTCTCTTCGTTCCCGTCACTGTTACCTATCTTTGGTCCCATTCACTCTTCTCCTCAAGCTGTCTGTGCTATTTGCAATCGCCACCATCAAAGCCGAAGCTAGCAGCTGAGTGTCAGGCCGCAGGTATGGTCGGGTTCGTAACACTACGGGTAGACCCTCTAAACCGAAGGCGGATTTCCCGTTGTAACTATACCTACGAAGTATACTAGGTACTTGTATACTGTAATTAGTAATTTGTGAGAGCTTACAGCTTAAGCATTTATGTTGACAGAAGTAGTAGAAATCCTTAGCAATTCTCTCCCTGTCCAGTAAGTTCACATAGACCCGAAGTCTAAAGGGACTTCGAGCAAGTCCCTGAAGGGTGTCCATTTTGGGTGCGTATCCCTTGTGCGGCTTGGCCTTTGGCGCTGGTTAAGGTGTCGCCGTGACATAAAGTAAATGAGGTTTGTCTTTGCCGGTAATTGGTGATGAGAAACTGTTGATTCGTTCTCGATACTCAAATGTATCAACTGACGAGAATGTGGAGTAAGGGCAAAACCAGGTACAACGATCGGCAGAGTACTTCTTACAGGCCACCAGTCTTCACATCGTTTGTTAGCTCGGTCCTTAGTTCTGGGGTTCGTTTAGTCGCTTGGCCCCCGGCTTCTGCTAAGCGGAGGCTCGCCTAAAAGACGTACTCTTCCCACTGTCAACCGCGAATCTTTTCCTCGATGTTGGCCATCGGTATTCTAGCGGACTGGTTCCTCTTGTCGTAATCGACGGTCGATTCGCAAGGGCCGTACCACTCTGGCACAACTATTCTTAACCCCGACTTCAGGCATACGGTAAGTAGCCCAGAATATGATTGTGATTGGCCTTGGCGGCGGAAGGCCTGAGTGCTGATGAAGGGAACTTGGAACCCACCAAGCACGGCCGTGTTCTTGAGGCTCGCCGATCACTTGCGTCACTCGTGAGCCTTGGGTCTCTCAAGTTCCATTGATATAAGACCAGGAGCAATTCCAACAGTAACAGGGCACTATGAAGAAGGAAAAGACATCGGACTCAAAATCATCGAGCATTGAGAGCCAATATGGGAGATTTTTCAGCAACACCTCCAATTCCGGACGAGAAGATCAACGAATCTGTCCGCCAAAGCCTGATCGGAACTGCATATGAAGCATCGAGCATAGAACGGCTGACGGGAGGATTGGTGAATTGGGGATATCGTGCCACCTTGTCAAAACCTCTCCAGGATGGCACATCAGAAGTCTTTCTGAAGCATGGAGAGACGTTTGTGGCCGCAGTTCCGGATTATAAGGTGGGACTTGTTCGCTGTGTACGTTGTTCTCTAGAGCCTGAACCCCCTTTGTTTAGGACTTTGGACATAGAGCTGAGTTGTTGCTAGGCCACGGAAGCTGAAGCTCTCGGACTTTTGAGCAAGTCTCCGTTTACTGGAAAGACTGAGCCTCACGACTTGTACAACATCATCGTTCGGACGCCAAAATTGTTGCATTTTGACGAACCAAGTGCAACTCAGATCCATGAAATACTCCCCAATAGCAAGGACCTGCAGGCCTACATTCTCGACAATTACTCTTCAACTACGACTGAGGCGCAAGAACCAGAATGCCGTCTATTGGGCAAAGCCATCGGCAGGTGGCTCAATGAATTCATCAAATTTAGTATGTCTGAGCCAGGGTTGAGGCAATGTGCTAGGAACAATGAAGAGGCATCGAATATTCGGCATCATTTCAGCTACGGATGGCTTCCTGATCGCATCAAAGAGTATCCCGGCATCCTATCTGAGGATGTTCCGATTCTTGAAAAAATCTTGCAGATGGCGAGAGATGAGTTACAGGACGAAAGTCTAACACTGGCAGTCCATGGTGACCTTGCTCCGGCAAAGTAAGTAAGCGCTGGTGTTTAGCGAGTTTTCGCTGATTCTTCCAGCATCGTCATCACAAATCAGCCGTTTAAGAAATACAGCGAGACCAATGTCTTTATCATCGATTGGGAAGTCCTTCATATGAGTCCTCGACATTTTGACATTGGCCAAATGGCTATGGAGCTATATATCCTATGGCTCCGAAAAGGCATCACAGCGGGGCTTTGGATCTTGCAGGGCTTCCTTGGAGCCCTTGACGGTCTCAACGACGAATTGGCTTTCCGTGTGGCCATCCATATGGGTTCATACATTGTCTGTATGAGCCCGTTGAAACCAGATTGGGGAACGCCTGAGCAGATTGAGGGTTTTATCCAGATAGGAAAAGACATTATGGTTCACGCGTGGAACAAGGACAAATCTTGGTTCTTTGACAATCAATTGGGATGTTTGTTCAGGAGCGGGCCATGATCAATGCGGTGAACTTGGTCTACCTTCAGGGGACGTGTTCATGTTGGCGAGAAGACTAGGTATAGAAGATCGAACGAAAGATGCCAATCGCATATTCAACGAGTAATAGACCTATTGTTATGTTGTGGCGACGATCAGCAAAATTGTAAGACGTGCAAGACTTGTCATCATCAGCAGAGATATATGATATACGAACGTACGACTTCAGATCCCTTTGCAGACCCGTCCTACTCTCCTCCTGCAATCTGGATCGAAATCTCAAAGTTTGGTGCTCCCTTTCTTCAAGTCGAGTTCCCTTGTGGTCACACGAGACGATGCGCGCCATCGCCGTCTTTTGATGTGGCTTTGCTGTGTCCGCTTTATGTTTGTCCTTGGGCCAATGATAATAACTTGATACGCTCCAATCTGGGCGTCGTCAGCTACTGTACGGCGTCCATCCCCCGACTGTAGGGTGCCTGATTCCGGCATTCCCGAAGATGACTCGCTAGGATAGTCTGTCCGGCTTATCTACCCGTTGCTTACTCATGCCTCGTATACGATGAACGATGAACGATGAACGTGACCCTCTACACATCCGCATTTCAACCATCGCCCTTATCATGGGTGATTGAACTGGCCTGAGACCAAAGGCACACTCGATGAGTTACATGTTTGGAGCCCACGCATAGTGTTGAGTCAGTAGAATCAAATTGTAACCCGTCCACGGTGTTTGAAAAGTTGAGTAAGTCGACCTAGCTTGCTATCATTCTTCACATGCACATTCATCATCCCCAAATCTATTTCCCACACGACATCCATGTTGAGCCGTTCAGTTCGCCGATCCTCGCAATTTCAGCACCATCTCATCTCAAGCCCGAACCCTGGGTAGAACAACTGCCCTGTGCTCCTTGGTGCCATTGCGCTGCGCACTGCCAAGCTGTTTCCAATTTTATATGCCGTTTGCATCCGGAATGCATGACTCTTTGTTTCGTGCTGCCGATGTTTTGTAAACTTAAAAACCTTCCAACGCCTGCCCTCGAGCGTCACTCGATCGAGTACCAGAAGCCATCCCACGGCAGGAGTGTGTGTATTGTACCTAGCCCCAAGGTCCATTTGATTGGGGGAAACCGAGTCAAGCAGAGCGGCTTCTCTCTCACGATGCTTGTGCTGTGTGCCACCTGGAATCCCACTGTCGTCGACCCTGACTACTTCGCAGTGGAAGCAATCTCTAAAAGCTCTGTGCCGATACTTGTGCAGGCTATTCAATCATATCAGTCAGCGCTTCACCCAAAGGGAATTGTCGTTGCAACTTACCGGACTGTTGAGCATGTTCTGTCGTGCGTTGCGTCCTCGCTTGATGTGATTTTTCAGGGCGCTCGAGTCAAGCGGCTTGAGCAATTCGAAGCTGCACAGAAGGTTGCTGGAAACCGACATCACGGCACCCCAGTTGTCGAATTCTCCACAATACTGCGTATGTCAGCACACCCACTCGCGTTCTTAGCACTGTCATCGAACTTACATTGGGTGCCGAAAACACCGTGACCAGGAGTCTATCATTGAAAAACTCGTAACCATCTTCCACCACCATGTGAGCTCGACAGACCAGATCGAAGTCATGTCGGGCCAGGAAGTCCACGATAACCTTTTTGCCAAAGCAATAGCTGACGCCCCGCTCGTTGGACTCCCAATCCTGATCCATGTCTGCTGGATCACTCCAGAGTAAGTCGTTGAGCAAGCCATAGTCGGGTACATCGGTGGGGCGCGCAATCTGTCTGATGTCGTCCATATGTGAGAGGCTGGGCGATAGACCTCCATGCACACAAAAGATTTTGTCGGCGACGATGGATGCAATGGGTAGACAGTTGAATGTGTCGATGAATGTCTTCCATATCTTGATATTGCACCTTCGTTTGCACTCGTCGTAGAAGCCGTAGACTCGAGTGACGTTGGCGCATTCGTGGTTGCCGCGGAGAATGAAGAAGTTCTCAGGATACTTCAACTTGTAGCAGAAGAGTAAAAGAATTGTTTCGAGTGACTGTTTGCCTCGATCAACGTAATCTCCGAGGAAGAGGAAGTTGGAGCTGGGCGGGAAGCCACACATTTCGAAAAGTCGGATCAAATCATTGTACTGGCCGTGGATGTCGCCCACAATCTTGACGGGTGCACTCAACTCCAACAGCGCGGGTTGCGAAAGAAGGACTTCGCGAACAGCAGTGCAGACGGCCGTGATCTCGGCATTCTTTAGGCAGACAGCCTTGGTGACCTTGGTCGAATATCCAGCGTCAAGCAATCGCGAGATCATGTCGTCCAAATCCATGTCGTTGACATCTCCAATCCCCATTCCTCCCCCAGGGGAGGCACCCGGCAACTCGGCGAGCTTGGCACGGAGAGATGCCTTTGTCTCGGGGGCGCGGGGATTGATCTGATTCTCACGCTTGACTAAGATGGAACTGCCTGCCTTTTGGGTGGAAGAGTGATGGTGGGCTTGATGGGGGGCCTCGTCGGAGACCGCTCCAACCTCACCGGTGCGCTGTGCGCGATCGACAGATCGATGGCCTTTGCCCACAGACTTGGACTGGGTGGGCGAAGGTGGACGAGCGGGTGTGCTTGGGGACGGTGCATCGTCATCATCGGTGGGAGATGTGGGGGAATCGACATTGGTGTATTTTTCTTTGGTGGCTCGCGAGGAGCCTGAGCGACCACTTGCAATGGAGCTCGCATCTGCTCGGTCGCTGCTGGAGCCATCTAATCCAGAAAGGGCCGAGGCTGATGCTCTTGGACTGTCCGTAGACTTGTCATCGGAAGAACTCTTGATTTTACTTCGGATCGAAGACCTAATTGACCTCGAAGAGCTTTCTTTGGTATCAGACTTGGAGATGGATGGGTATTGCTGGAGGGTATCGGGGAGGTTTTGGGAAGATGAGCTCTTTAGAGGAGTTCTCGATCCATCGCTGCTCTTTGACTGTTGTTGGCCCATTGAAGACGCTGCTTACGTCACAGGAGGGCGTCAAGGAATTGGACCGAGACCGGGAAAGGGCGCAAGAAGAACGGGTCAAGGAGGTTTGAGAAAGGAGATAAGCAGTCGCTTTAAGGGATGCGTTTTGGCGATTTATTCTAGCGGGCCTCGAGACCGCGCAGTGAGGGTAACCAGGTTGGATAGGTGGTGAATGAGGACAGATAGGGTTATGACCATTACCACACGGTCAGGGAGGTCGTGGAAAAGGCGTTGAGGGGCTTTTTGGTGCAGGGGAGATCTGGGGGAGATCTGGATGAGGTTTGATGGTCTAGCTGAGAAAGGGAGTCATATGTCAGTCGATGAAGTTCCTGGGCCCAATCAACACGGCTCGATGCAGGCAAACCTGAAAAATGAGGTTGCAGAGAAGCTGGGAGCAGTGACTATGGATTGAGGTATGAATGAAAGAGTGAGAAGACCCGACTATGGTGACGAGTCGTCGCATCGGGTGAGGGTGAAACACTTGCGTCACTGGGGCTGTTTGGATTAGATACGAGGGAGGCAAAAACTGACCTGGTATGAGCTAAGGAGAGTGGATCGCAGACGTGGACAAAGTCGGAGACGCAGAGACAAAGAGAATGTCTGGCTATGCGATGAAGATAGAGGATAGAGGACTGGTAGAGCATACAATGCAGATGGGTCCAAGGAAGTGGCCGAACTCGATAAAAATGACAAAATGCCTTGGAGTGGCACGAGTGGTCGATCTTGGGTAAAGCAAATGACTGGTGGGTGATGATAGACGAGACGGAGACGGCGTGGGAGGGGAAGGGGAGGGAGGGGGTGAGTGACAGGCTCGAAGGGTCTATGGAACCCTGGGCGTCGGATAGTGAGGATTGTGGTACGTACCCAGGCAGCCAGGTACCCTGGATTGACAGCGTGGAGATCCCTGATAACCTAAGGTGCTCCTAGCACCTTTGGCATCTTAGGCACCGTTTTAGTGACCTTATGTATGTCCTGGTCCCTTGGGTTACCGATCATGGAGAAACCTACCGGTGCCTGGTGGTAGCCCCGGGGATTACGGACCTGGCAGATCAGATACGAGTAGTGCTTTGACTAGGTACTTAAGTACCTTCGATGCAAACCTTACAGAGTACTGTGCTACTATGGCCCTAACTCCTGTAAAAGCCGCGGTTTCTTTGTTATTTGTTCTGATTAGGCCGCCCGCCGAGTTGGACTTTTGGGATAACCACAACCAGCAGTCGTCACAGAGTAGGAGCCAGGGAAGAGAGACGACCACAACAATGGGCTTAAAGACAACTGACACTTCGGCTGGAAGATGCCTTTTAGGTAGACTGCACCGAGGACCTACACATCCCCGTTCTTGCGCAGTACTGTGCGACTTGTACTCTGTACGCAAACGCATACCAGCATTGGCAACTGCCGGGGGGTGACTAATAATTAAGTGGATGGAGCCTCCGTACGGAGTATGTTAGGCAGGCGTTGCAGTTACAGGGTTCGCACCTTCCTTTCACCAAAACCCGCGTCGCTCCTACCACAACTCTTGTGCCAATCCAATATTCCAGGCCCCAGGGCACCCACGGCACCCACGGCACCTTCTCAACTTGTGCCCTTGTTGAAGTATGCTTCTCCTCTTTTTATCTCCAGACTCCTTCTGCATCTTCGGTTAATCAGCCTGACCATCCGCTCCTTGGCACCCAACTAGGCACGGAGATCTTGCCCTTGCACCCATCTGCTCCAAGGAGGTTTGCGAGGCGATTGGACGCGTGAGCCTTGGCGCTAAAGATAACCATACTCCGTACGTACATCTATACTTCCACTGATAAGTTACACCATGGGGCTGCACCAACCTGGATATGCTTCCAATAGTCGAAGAGGCCAGATCCAAGGGCTGTCAGTCTATCCGCCAGAATGCATCTTATGTGCAAGCCGTGGCTAGGCAACAATATGCTTGAAAAAAGCAGGTTCCATTGATTACAATACCCGTGCACCCATCATCGTGTTCGGATACTGAGTCCGTGAGACACCCCCGGACCATCTCTTCTCTCCTCCACCTCTACTTTAGTGATCTGTTTGCCAGGAACCACAATCAGCCCGACAAACCTTGATGTCATGTCTGCTCGGGCTGTTTGTCCAGTGGCCATGGCCTGCTGGATTGCTGCTTCTTCGGCGGCCTGAGAGGGCATTCGATATTCAAAGGCGTTGGACAAGATCATGTTACTGTCCTTGGCAATAATGTCAGCCAGCTCTGCATTTCTTGAAATATATCGAAACCTACCCCGTCTGTGCAGCGGAATGTGCCGGTGAATAGTCGTCCTGCAACTATGTCAGCTTGGGTTGTATACCTCATTGCTGACTCAGTCACCGTCTGGAATCGCCACTCGTAATGTTTTACCAACCAGTGACTCGAGAAATTGGGTTGCCTCGCCGATTTCCATCTCGTTGGCGCAGAGATTTCTCTCTAATGACTCAGTTAGATAGAAGGTTCTTGTCCTCGACACCAGGTCGAATCGCCTGCTCCAGAGAGGCTCTCATGGAGGACAGAACAAAAGACATGTGCTAAAGTCCACCAGAAGCCTACTAAAAGATATGCGTGTCAATGGAATGGAGAGGAAGGAGTCAATCCAGCACGTGTGGATTATATCTCTTGGCATATCGGATAATCTTATTTTTCCGACATTCAGCCTTGTATCTCATCTGAACCTCATGTACACTTCATTTCAACTCTCAGTCCAAGATCGAGCAGTTTCTATGACGCTTTGGCACCATGAAGGTAAGTCAACTACTGAAGACTACTGAAGCTCACTGAAGCTCTTCCACAGCAGAATGCTCCTTCTGCCTCACCTCACTCCCCATCTGGGATCGCACTGTCATGTCGTCTTCTTCCTTCACATCCCCCGTCAGTCGTTCCCTCCGTCATTCTTTTCTATCCTTGGTCGTTCTCTTCGTCGCTCTCATCCACAGCCAGTCGTTCTCTTCGCAATTCTTTTCTACATCCATTCGTTCTCTTACCGAATTGTCTGCTTACTCCTACGGACACCCATACGACCATACTCTTTTTCACCTCGTCAATGTTTAAACAATCTGTTATATATATTAGCCGTCCCAGCATGCAAGAACAGACACCTTCGAGGCCTCCAGTCCATTCCTGGACCGAGTATGAGAGGCTCATATTGGCTGTTGCAATTCGATTCTACAACTGCAACACCCAGCAACTTCTTGCGATCTTTAATGCCCTACAGATCGACAGACTTCGAGCCGAAGGGTTGTCCACTGGACTTCCCCACTCATCCATGGTTTCTCAGATTGCCGATCTACGGATCACATCTCGTGGCTCAGAGTTTCGCAAGGTCCTCTCGATGGATATTGAGACTGCCCGCCTCATGTTCCGAAATGAGCGAGATACCATCGAGGCGGCAGCTTTAAACCTAGGGATCCCACTTCAGCTAGGCTTTCATCCCACTGCCACACTCTCAACGACTCAAAAGAGAAACAAAGACTCTCTAGTGTTGTTTGCATCCCCAGCCCTTCAACTTGGTACCCTACCCACTGAACAAGCCCCAAGTCCAACGCCTCGCCCTCGCCGGCAAGTTCACTCAGGCGCAAAATTCCATGAATCCCTCAAACAATACGTTGAATCTAGGGATTCAAGTTCCGATCCCACATATTGCCCATCCAACTCCAACTCAGATGCTTCAGATGCTGACGTGGAACCTTGGAACTCTTACTTGGACTCAGAGGACACAGATGGTGAAGACTCTGATGTAACCTTGGAAGGTCAATCCACTTACAATCCGCGACATCTTGATCACTTAGACCCTTCTGGCCGCATCCCAGCTTTACTAAGAGTGGCATTTGATCTAAGAGGAAGACCTTGCGCGGTAAGACCGCGCCTTCTCTTTCGGGCATTCGATACTGCTCATGGTTTGTGTGCCAGGAGGTTCCTTGACATATCGACACCCGTTTCTGGACCACCTCAAGGTAGGAAGGATTTGAGAGATTTATTCCTACAGCATTTGTCCGAGGACAAAACTTTCTCGTCTCCATTTCTCTCTTGGGCGGAAAACCCAAGACGAGCGATGAAGATGATCTGTGAGTCTAAACATGAAAAGACGCAACTCTCTCTTGCCGTTGTAGACTACAGCATGCTTGAAGAAGAGGTTGAAACACGCTTCGGCCGACCCATTTGTATCTGGCTAGTTCCAGCAATTTGCGACAAGTTCGGACTTAATGGACTACGCAAAATACATGATTCCTCAGCGACCCAAGGAAAGCCAAAGAATTACACAGGCCGCGGAGAGGTAAGAAGTGTCATGGCCAGCCAACTAATCAGACTCAAAGCTGACCAAGCTCCAAGTTCCTCTCTTGGGGTTCTGTTACCGAGCCTGCTGTTGGAATATTAAACCGTGATGCAGTCCTAGAACTGTCCAGCTGCATGGAATGCCTGAGGCATAACAAAACTGTTGATTATCAAGCAGGAGTCTTCATGTCAAAGGTGAGAGATCTTCTCGATATCATTTTTCGATCGAGATTAACATTTTACAGTATCTGAGAGAAATCTCAGAACCTTATCGTCAGATTGTCGCGTACAAAATGATTCGAGCGTTCCAAGTTCGGACCCCTCTACCACTTTCCTCTTCTGCAATGTTCAGGGACTTTGTCGCTGGTGTGTACGGGGACCCCTTTGGAGAGAGCGCTTCCATGAAAAAGGTCAAGCACATTACAAATAGCATGGCTGGACCTCAGACCAACCTGCTCAACACAAAAGGTGCTCGGTCGGATATTCAGTCTACAGTTTCGGTTGACATTCCACGACGGTCAGCGCCAAATCAGAAAGAGCATAGCAAAGCTGCCGCTGTGGCTACAGATTCGGATGCTTTCGAGATACCAGAACAGGATCTCCTCGACGCACAGTTCAATAGAGACGGTGCAGACTTTGGCATCCAGGTCGAAACTACGCCTCCAACGGATGACGATGTTGCCTCGGAGTGCAGCTTGGAGACAGATAAGAAAGCACCACCGCAACGATCTGATCTAAAGTGGCATTTGGTTGATGATCACCAGAGCTATAGAATACTCAACTTCCAGAGTAGCCAAGAGACAGTGCCAGCGTGTACCAAGAGCGAAGCAGCCACCGCAGAAAACACATTGAGTCCTGAGCAACCACCTCAGCCAGTCCAGGAAAAAGCCGACCAGAAACCATCTTTGGTAGACAAGCTGGTTATAAACTCCCTTCGGAATTCACCGCTACCACCGCTACCACCACTACGAGACAACCCTTCTAACAAGTCGGATATGAGCTCAATGGCGACGGCAGCCAAGAGAATCAAAACTCAACAAGGAGCTGTCACACCCGATCACTCATCAAATGCACAGGAGGAGAAGATTTACACTCACAAGAGTTCATCGATCAAAGAATTGACTACTTCTACAACGACAGTGACATTGTCAGATCAGAACGACGACCACCATCACCACCACGATAACGTTGAAGATTCTGATATTGAAATCATCGCAACCAGGTCAGGCACGCGACATCTTGAAACTCGGTTCCGAACTCATACTCTTCTGTCCATCCGCAGTCGATCAATCTCCGAATCCAGGATTGTGAGCGTAGCAGCTCCTATGCATCCTAGCCACTCGAACAAGGCAGTCGTCCAACCTCCGGCTCCGGCTCCGGCTCCTGCTACAGCTCCTCGTCTAGCAACAACGAGCAACTATTCCTCCCGCTTTAAAAACATGAAGCTGAGAAAAAGACAACCCATACAGTAAGGAAGTACTGCCATGTGGTAGGTGCCGAGCATAAAAACCAGAAAGGAAACTGGGATGTGCTGGGATGACAGAGTCGGTCAAGACGCATGTTCAAATACATCGATCGACGTTGATGAGATAGAGGCAGATAAGCTATAGCTACGAGTACATTACATGTCGGCAGGCATGTATATTAGGGTCTTATGCAGTTGACGACATGTGCGGAGGATCATGGAGCAGGTATCATCTTCTGTATTGCTGAAATGACAGCCTAGCTTAGCTATCTACAGACGAGACAATAAAATTGTGTCCTATGATGTTATATTAGGTATCTTGCAAACGTCCAACAAGAGAAACAAGTATACGAATACGAGTTGAGTGCAGTCAAAGTAGGGCAAGCGTAAAGGATCTGACCTGGCTTTGCTTCAAATTCTTCCAATCGTACATATCTGGGACCATCTTATCCTACAAGTGAACGTCGAAAAAATCGAGCTCGAGCTCCTCTTGCCGTGAGCAGAAGCCGCTCGAATCATCGCTCCTATATTACTCATTCCAAATCCATCTGATCGACCCCAATCGTGTGGGTGTCGTATCCACGCAATGTCATCCATGATTCGTGACTGATTGTCGAAAATCCAGAGAAAGCCGTTCTTGAATCTAGGCTATTCATGTTGTTGTTCGGCTGTTGAACACGTCTTCATCTACGGCGTCATCGTCTTCATCCAAAATCGTGATACTCTGTACTCGCTCACCCCTTCCCAACTTTACAGCAGGGAAGGCATCAACTTCCTCAATCTCATCCTCTTCGTCATGGCCCTCGAGCCCCCCTCCACCGTGGCCAGGATAATCATCTTCCTCTTCCTCTTCTATGATTTGACTTTTACGCTTGCCCGTATCAGGTCGATGAAGTCCGTTGGTCATGCCCCGAAATCCTCGATTGATTGACCCGTCTGATCCCTCACGGTGCCTGTTATTGACTATGGCGGGACTGCCGATAGCTGCGGGAACGCCTGAGCCCGAAAAGAAGGCAGCGTTCAGTCCAGGGCCCTTGAATGGCGACTTTTTGCGTCGGGCAAACATGACACCAGATCCAAAAGGATTAGCTTGTGGAGTCAGCGGTGGGCGTAGGCTATCATCGTACGTGCCAGAGACCGGGCGGGGCTGGCTCGTCAAATCGCCCTTGGCATTCCTCCCATGGCGAATATTGGATGAGAAGATGTTGGTCGTTGGTGTGGCTGGCAACACTTTGATAGAAGAGTGTGGAGACCGTGCAACAGTCTTAGTTCCAGGGCTATTCATTGTGTCGATACTATTGGAACTTCGTGAAGATGCTTTGCTGTGTGAAGTGTGTCGAGGCATACTGCGAACAGAAGAGACAGACGAAGATGTTGATTTGCGACCGCGAAGGCCAGCCGAGCTTCGTCGATACGAGGAGCGAGGCGTCACAGGAGATGGGGAAATGGAATTGCGTTGGGTCCGGGCTGTGTCGATTCGGTGACCCCCCGTGACGACGCCTGAAGGCCGACGATTGGTATTGGAGGTGATTGGGGTGAGCGCAGATCCCACAGAAGATCTGTTGGACAGTGAAGTCTCACCGCCTGGACGTCCGTGGTGAGCCAACTTGGTTGGGGTCAGGATGGTTGAGCTGCCATTAACAGACTTGTCCAGTCTCGTGCCGCCGGGAGATCTTGCCCTCTTAGTAGACTCAATCAACCAGTGCTTGAGCGCGGTGAATTGGTTGAGAAATTGACGATTGCGCAGTTTGCCCCCACGTCTCTTGTTGATTCCATTCAAAGGAGCAAGGAGCTCGGGATTATTTGCAACTATTTGCAAGGTACTGCTCCGACGCTGTCGCTCCTTGGAAGGTAATGGAGGCCTGGAGGCGCTCTCGGAACGGATTGAGTCTTTGTCGATTGGCGGTGGAGGTGTGGCGGTGCTAGGGGACTGTACAACATCACCTTCGGGGAGCTGGGGCAAATCAGTCACCAGAATTTGGGGGGTGCTCCGGCGTGATGTCCTTCCACGACTCCCGCTTCGATGAGGGGTCTCATTGGGAGGAACGCCTTCCTCATCAACCTCTACGAGGGTCGGGGCTATCCTCTCCAGTCGACTGCTGGCGCCGCTGAGGCGCCTTATGATTCTTAGTTCGGCTTCCTTCTCTTTTCGTTTCCGTTCTCTTCTGGCCTGTTTGCGCGTCTCTTTTTCCATGAGCAACGCCCACCACCCGGCCAAGGTATCGCAGCGTTGGGACAAGACATTCTCGATGACAAGATCAATATCGACGCCAGCGGCCTTCATACGTTCCAGAGTGTCCTTTTCCAACTGGGTGGTGAAAGCAGCGGGTTGAGTGAGCTTCAAGATTGCGTGTTGTTGTGGGGCGAACTCGGCGAGGAAGGGGTCGGCCAAGATTTCAGCAAGTGAGGGCCGGTGCAAGGGTCGCTTTGAGAGTAGTTTGGAGATGAGGAGTTTGGCGGACTCGGGAAAGCCAGGAGGATAAATGGGATCTTGCTTGAGGATTTTTGCTTTGGTGGCAGCGTCGTCGTCCTCATCGAAAGGGAGTTCGCCTTTTAGGAGAGCATACAGGATGATGCCCAGGCTCCAGACATCAACCTTTTCGCCGGCATACTTCTCGCCTTTCAGCATTTCTGGAGCACTATAACAGACAGTGCCGCAAAAGGTCTGAAGATAACTTGCTTTCCCTTCATACTCCCTAGTGAATCCGAAGTCGCATAGTTTGACGTTTTCATGTTTGTCGAGCAAGACGTTTTCCAATTTGAGATCTCGATGGACGCAGGATTTGCTGTGAATATATGTAACAGCTCCGACCAACTGGGCAAAGATTTTCTGGGCGGTCTCAAGAGGGAGCGCACCTTTCCGGCAAAGGTAATTGTATAACTCGTCGCCTAGCCAAGGTCAGCGGATGAGGAGGACATGGGAGAGGGAAAACGGACCGGGACAATACTCGAGGGCTAGCCATACTGACGACTCTGTGACTATAACTTCGTATAAACGGGCGATATGGGGATGGATGAACTGGCGGTGATGGTGGATTTCTCTCGCAAGGTTGGCATCTTGCTTGCTGGAGGCCTTGAGAACGACCTTTGAGCCATTGGTGAGATTGTGTTTGGCAAGATAAACCTTGCCAAAAGAGCCCTTGCCAACAAGTTTGCCTATTGAATAATTGCCGACGGTCTTGAGGTCATTGGAGGAAAACTGACTGCGCAAGTGGATTAGAAGGGTGACATGGTGACAGATGAGGGACGTTTGAGCTTACTCGAGCAGTTCAGAATATGAGTTTGCAAGCTAGATGGAAAAAGTAAGTATGACAGGAAATTGAGGGTGAAGCGAGGGTGTACTTTTGTCTTGTGGTATTGAAGCTCTGCTTTATTTCTCTGGGCTTGCATTCCTCCAGAAGGATGGACGATATGGCTTGGAAGAGGAATTCATGAGATGGCTCGAGATTGCGACGGGTGTGGCTGACATGTGGTTGCGCAAGGAAACAATATGAGTAATGTTACGATGAGGACGGTGTGGCAAGCGGTCAGGATGGGCGCATGTATGGATGAGTGGCGTAGGCAATGGCTGATTGGTGTGAAGACGCGAGACTCGTGGCCGGACGAAGCGAAGGTAATGAATATAGAGGGTTGGGTGGAGTGATTGACGTAGGAATAGGGATAGAGGTCGGCGATATGTGGCAGAGGATGATGTCTTGCGTGGTCAATGGCAAGGGATACGGTAGCAAGTAGAGTATCGTCTAGTGTTGGTGGTGGGATAGAGATGGGATGGAGTTGGACGCGCACGAAGCACACGATGAGGCGACTGCAGGTTCACCAGACCAACGCAAGACCTGCCAGACCATTCCATTGAGGTACCTTAACGTCTCTGCGTACCCTTGTGCATTGCGAAGATCGTCTTAATTATTTGGATTGGCGGTCAAGGCAAGGGTTCAATAATAATGGGCCCTACATGCCTATCCACCCTCCCACCCTCCCAGTGTCTCGGACACTGTTGCCCTATAAGCGTTCTCCAAGGACTAAGAGGCACGAACGTCACTTATTAACATTGAGGTCGGGGTGCCACAGCTACCACGGGTACCACAAACCGACAAACCTGGAGACCAAGCGAAAAGTTAGGCCGAGGGGCTACCTTCAGACTAGACCAAGCGGGTCCTTATAGGCATCGTAGGTAGGTAGCTGCACAGCCTGTTAGCTGCAGAGCCAAGTACCTTACGTACTGTACCCATATCTTGATAGCACCATTCCTTTGACTACTGGGCCTTTAGAAGTAATGGCTTCCTCTTGTCATAAGAGAAGCAAAGCAACTATGTACCGTCGAGTTAAGGATTAAACCCAGTTCAATCCACTTGAGTCGTGTCATGACCTCAGTACTCTAGCAATCTAGCTGTGAACCTGGACCAAGCCCAGGATCGACACTTGGAAGTCTTTTCCAACACAAGAGTTGGCCATGATCCTGACAAGCAAGTGAGGCTGTGCATCACGAGATGGTGGTTGACATGAGGCACCAGAATCCAAATCGGAAACATCGCTGTACAAAGCCGTGACGGCTAGGGCGTTTTAGGCGGTAGTTTACGTTGTGATAGGGTCCCTCGGGCTGTGATAGGCGTTTGAAATCCAGCAACGGTGCCTGGGAATGACTAAATACCTCCAAGCATGCGAATAAACTACCGACTACAGCTTTAGTGGCATACATAATGAAAGCATTATTTCCTCTTCGCCATGCAAGAAATCCCGAATTTCCCCACTGCAAATTGTCTATCCATCACCTCGTCCAAGCTTCTGCTCTTTCTCCCGCTTCATCTTCTCTTTCATTAAACATTCAATATGAGATTATAAAAGCCTGGACCCAGGTCTTGTACCTATTTTATACCCAGGGACTGTCACGCGAAGAATCACTCATACAGCTGCCCGCCCATGTCCATGTTATCATTATGACATTCGGCCAGAGCCATGGCTGTCTCCTCTTCAATTCGAGAACCGCAGTCGCAGCTGCGCAAGGTGCCCGGCTCTCGCAACCATGGCCGCAAGTTATACACTACCGCCTTGATCCTCACTTTCCTTCTCTGTATCAGTTATCTTCGAGGCGATCTCAGCGATGATCAACATCGCTTCTCCTCCTCCTCATCCTCCTTATCTCAATCACTTGTCACTCGCGCAGATCACAACGATCCAGATCTACAGGTATACCCCTCGCTCCCTCGCCTACCCACATATAATGGCTCCACAGACTTACTCTGCATTGCTGTCCTAGTGTCGTCTGGTCAAGAAAGCAATCGATCAATGCTCCTTCGTCAAAGACAATTGCCTTGATGAGGAGGCCGGCCTCATATCCTACCTCCAGTTCTTCTACTGCGCCCCTCCCGCCACCAAACCCCTGGTGATTATGCTCATTGTCCTTTGGGCCTGCCTCCTCTTCACAAGCATCGGCATCGCTGCCTCCGACTTTCTGTGTATCAACCTCAGCACGATAGCAAGTATCCTACGCATGAGCGAGAGCTTGACCGGTGTCACTTTTCTCGCCTTTGGCAATGGCTCACCTGATGTCTTCTCCACTTTTGCCGCAATGAAGTCCAACAGTGGTAGTTTGGCTGTAGGAGAGCTCATGGGTGCCGCAGGATTTATCACCGCAGTGGTTGCTGGTTCCATGGCCTTGGTCAAGCCTTTCCAGGTGGCAAGAAAAAGCTTCATACGAGATGTTGGTTTCTTTGCCGTTTCCGCCTCCTTCAGTTTGGTTTTTTTGGCCGACGGAAGCCTCCGCCTGTGGGAGTGTGCTGCCATGGTAGCTTACTACTTCTTCTATGTCATGTTTGTCGTCGTTTGGCATTGGCATCTGGGACGGCGCCGAAGAAAGAGGTTGGCTGAAACTGCTGCACGGCTTCACCACCATATTCCTCACCACCAAGAATTAGATGTTCCAGAGGGCGACGAAGAAGACGAAGAATCACGCCCGGCGAGCGAGCGGGCAAGTCTACTGCGTTCTCAGTCCGGGGGCAGCCTCTCCACCCTTCAGCCTCCTGACACACCCGCTTGGAAAGTCGAGGTTCTGGATGACGATGACGAAGTCCGTGATCGCTATTTGGCCACTCTGCGAAGTCAGATGAGAGTGACTCGACCCACGCGCGGAGAACGACGAAACACCATCACACCCATTCGTCCTAGTTTGATCGGTGCTCTGGAGTTTCGCTCCGTCATGAGCTCTCTGGAGAAAAAGGGAACAAACATCCCTTTGGGATTTCGACGTTATTCAGATGACGCGGGCACTCCCATCAGCCCAATCCCCATCAGCGCTCCACCCACGGGCGACCATGCGCATGCGGTGAGCCAGGACTATCGTGACACAGCACGGTCCCTTGGTACCAGCAGCCGGAATCGCGCTGTTTCTGCCAACGACGCTGCCGGGCTTCGCATCGACACTACTTTCCTGTCTGATCATCAGTCAGAACACGCAGTTAGTACCGAGGGCTCGTTGACTCCTACCCCCGACAGATCCTCGAGACCGAGTGGAGGAATTCTTCGTATGTTGAATGAGCCTTCTGTCGAGAGACCTCCCTCTCCAAAACTTGTCATTTCGCCCTCGGGTCACCGGAAGGGACCTGATACAGGTGCTTCGGCGACGGAGGCGCTGAAATCACCAAATCTTCTGGCCCCACCTCCTACTACCTTCCACCGGCCTGACTACGCAGAAGGTCATCGAAGTGATAGCCTCAGCCCAGCGTTGTCTCCTCGAAGTACGCCTACGCTCCAGGTACCATTATTGCGGACCCCTCACCCCGATCATTCACGATCACTATTACAAGCAGAAGACTTCCCTCCGTACATCGACTCGCCCATGGTCGTGACTCCGACGCATTCTCGACCACCCAGCATTCATTTGCCTGCTCCGAGCATGTCTCCAGAATCCACCCACCACTTACCCCTACTGCCAGATGACGAGGAAGAAGGAATGCGCACATTTTCATGGTGGCCGTACCACTATCTCGTTGCACCTCAGATCATCCTGCAGACTCTATTCCCCACACTCTATGACTGGCGGCAGAGGTCTATCACGGACAAGGTCCTTGGGGTCATTACTGCGATTCCCCTCTTCCTGTTGAAAATCACTCTCCCTGTGGTGGAGCCTCGGGAAGAGGATGAGGAGGCCGAAGTACTGATCATGAGCCCAGGTGCAGGGTATCGCAGTCAATCTCAGAGCCGACTCGCCCTGGCGCCGGACACACCGGCGATAGCACCACGGCAGCAGGCGAACGACACGTCTGCACACCAAAATGGGAGCAGAGTGAGTTCGGCAGAGGTTGACTTTGCCAAACGACTTGCAGAGCAGAGGTCCGAGGCGAGTGAGGGCAAGGAGTGGAACAGGTGGCTCCTGTTTGTGCAGGTCTTTACTGCTCCCTTTTTTGTCGTGTCAACGGTGTGGTTGAACCTGGAAGATGATGCGACGGTGCGGCTCTACATTAGAATGGTACTCGGGGCGTTGGTTGTCTCATTGGTGATGATGCTGGGGCTGCTGGCCACGACTACGCCACGACAAGAACCCAATTATCGGCCATTGTTCTGTTTTCTGGGATTTCTGGTGGCGATTGCATGGATCTCGATGATTGCGAACGAGGTTGTGGGCGTGCTCAAAGCATTTGGGGTCATCACTGGCATGTCAGATGCAATCCTCGGACTGACCATCTTCGCGATGGGAAATTCAGTGGGGGATTGGGTGGCAGACGTCACGGTTGCTCGACTTGGGTATCCGGTCATGGCGCTTTCGGCGTGCTTCGGGGGCCCCATGTTGAACATCCTATTGGGAATCGGGCTTGGGGGCATGTACATGACGATCCACAATGCGTCGCACCAACACGCAAAACATCCTCACAAGCCGATCCATTACAAGCCGTACGAGTTGGAGGTTAACACGACATTGATGATCTCTGGAATTACTCTGCTGGCGACTTTGATCGGATTGTTGATTGTGGTGCCCTTGAATGGCTGGAGGATGGACCGAAAAATCGGGCTCGGATTGATTGCAGTGTGGGTCATTACGACAACAGTCAATGTCATTGTGGAGATTGTGAGCAAGGACGATGTCCAGGCTGTCAGTATGGGATCTGGATTATGGTAGGCCTGATCCAGGGCCAGAGCGGCGTCGATAAAAATTATCATATACGCCATTTATAACATGAACCATGAGATCGTCTCGAGTTCTTGTCTGAGATAGCATTCAAAAAGAAGACACGAATACTTACGCAATCAGTGTATCTCCACAACATTGATGCTGGGCCGTTTTAGGCCAAGGAATTGGGTGAGCTGGGAAGGAGTCTCGGCATTTTTCCACGGAGCTAGCATCGTCGGATCAGAGGCTCAACCAGCTCCGTTTCAGCGTTGTCTGAGCGCATTACGGAGGCCGCATGCCGCTGAGCATCGGCAATATGGGATTGGGAAGTCTGGGGGATACCCGATGGAATCACTCGTCCGGGATGTATCCGAGTTTAAAAGCCAGAATGCAAAAAAGACATATCGACATAAATGGCATAAAACGTATTGTGTTGTTGATGTACAGTGGTGGGGGGGGGAGTTTTAACAATTGATTATTGAGCTCCTTAAAGTTGGATATGTAACTTGTCTTATTGGGTAGCAAGCTCCAAAATGGGCTTAACGATGCGACATGGCGGTGGTGAGATGCACTATCAAGCCATTATTAAAGGAAGAGTGGAGTTCCAACATGAACATTTCGAGTTCTTTTGACGTTCATTTCGTAGATTCATAATTGCGGAAGAATGAATAGCCACCGGATACCCGGTGGGTTGAGTTCAGAGCCTCAGATACGGGAGTGGTTGGGTCCTCTCGTAGGAGCCAATGGGCGCCTGTGCCACATGCTGACGAATAGGCGGGGGTCCCGGTCATGCCCATCCCTATGTCAGCACGTGTCCGCCAGTCCACCGGACGAAAGCTACCACAGCCAGCAATCAACCTGCCCACCTTTCTGCCTGGTTTCGTGCGTAATAATTCCTTAGAAGTCTCTGCTAATAGCAACTGCTAAGCTCTGTAGGCTGTTCCCAGTTGGTTTTATCCGCGTCCTTTCACCAGTAAGGCCCAGAAGAGAAGTTTCGCCGAAGCAGATACCGTACCGGTCTGGCCGGCCGTTGCTCGCTCCGCATAATTCGGCTATTGGAACCAATGACAGAGGGACTTCGCAGCTCGGCGGTGTCAGGATGCCGACCTCGAGGGAGGAAGCAGGAAAATCGAGGTTGGCCATGGCTAGAACTGGCACGGAATAGGCACTACGACCTGGACCCTTCGCCTCTCCACAGTCGTTGGTTTGCCTCGATGGATCACCAATTCATCACCTATATACAGACCAATTCTTGCCTTGTGCCTAGGTACTTCCTAATCCGTCCCAAGGGTAAATACTGGGTAGCTACCCTATTTTTCCTCGCCTTCCCCATGGAGGATCAACCTCGTCATTCTTCTGGGTCGTAGTTGCTGTTTTCGTTGTTACCACCTCACACTTCAATTTTCGGGTTACCATTTTCATCTTTCAACTGACTCCATCCATCTCCTCCCTCTCCCTCATAGTTCACATTCTTGCCCACGAGGTGAGCACCGCTGTTGGGGATACTAGATACTAGGACAACAGACGTTGCAGCGGATATTGCGCAACAACTCCACATTCGTCATCGCCAACACCAACTCCGACACGGAACCCAACTATCGCAAGCCGTAATACCCTCGTCCTGCGATTCACGAATTTTCCTCTTTGGACTTGGACATCTCCCTCATCCATCGATACCACCTCCCTTCTGCGATCGAACGCACTCTCTCGAGCCTAGTCACCACCCACGAAGCCTCCCTGTTTGCAGTCGTCAACCTCCCATCGCCCAGCCAGAATGCCTATCGCCTCAAACTGGCCAGACATCCAACTGGAGGTGAAGGATATATTTAGCTTCTTGTTTGAACGCAAGGATCGCCCCTTCCCTGAAAGTCATGGTATGTATTGCGCCCTTGTCAACGGTCATCATGAGCCTCTTGTACGCCTCACTCGAATACTAAACGTCTCTGCTCCTTGTAGTCATCTTTCAGTCTGCCGACAATCCGTCTCGAAAATACACCTATGCCCAACTGAAACAGGCTGCCGTCGACTTTGGCAAAGGATTACGCTCCAATTACGACTTGAAAAAGGGTGACGTCGTAGGTCTCTTTGCACCAAACGAGGTTGACACTCCCGCCATTGTATTTGGCACCCTTTGGGCTGGAGCCATCCTATCACCAGCCAACCCTGGCTACACTCAGGCCGAACTTGTGTACCAACTTAAGGACTCGAATGCAACAGTTTTGGTTACCCATGCCAGTGTCCTGGATGTGGCTAAGAAGGCGGCAGCCGAAGTGGGCATCAACGAGTCCTCCATCATCCTGCTAGGTGAAGGCCGGGATCCCCTCAATCGCATCAAGCACTGGACTTCGGTGAGAAACCTCTCGGGCACCAGCCGATATCGTATTCCCAAGATTGCGCCCAAGGAGGACCTTGCCTTTCTCGTTTACAGCAGTGGCACCACCGGGAGACCAAAGGGCGTGCGACTAACCCATCATAACATGACGAGCAACTTGCAACAAGTCAATGCAGTCGAAAAGTATATCACCTGGGATGGCTCCGAGACCCCTCCAGGCATTCAAGGCGCACCAAAGGGTCAGGGCGACAAGGTCCTAGCCTGTCTACCATTCTTCCATATCTACGGTTTGAACGTCCTGATCCACCTTCCCGTCTACGCGGGAGTCCAGACCTTGGTTCTCCAGAGATTTGACTTGGAGAAGTGGTGCCAGGTTGTGCAGGACCACCAGATTACATTCTCTTACATTGTGCCTCCCATCGTCCTGTTGCTATGCAAACATCCCATTGTGGACAAGTACAACCTCAAGAGCTTGCGCATGGTCAATTCGGGTGCAGCACCACTGACTAAGGATCTGGTTGAAAGCCTTTACAAGAGAATAGGTCTGCGTGTCAAGCAAGGTTATGGTCTTTCCGAAACGAGTCCCACGATCTTCATGCAGCGCTGGGAAGATTGGCAAACAGCTGTGGGAACAACAGGCCAGCTGGTTCCTAATGTCCTAGCCAAGTTCTGCAAAGTCCCAGCCCCTGGGGAGGAGAGTGACGGGTCCAAGGAACTCCCTCGTGGGGAAACTGGCGAGTTGTATGTCAAGGGACCCAATATCTTTGTTGGCTACCACAACAACGTCGCCGCCACGGCGGAATGTCTCGAAGACGGCTGGTTCCGGACCGGAGATGTTGGTTTCATAGACAAAGAGGGAAATCTGACAATTACAGACCGAGTCAAGGAGCTGATCAAATACAAAGGTTTTCAAGTGCCGCCAGCCGAGCTGGAAGGCTACCTTGCGGGACACGACAACGTAGACGACGTCTGCGTGGTTGGTGTAGAAAGCCAAGAGCTGGGGACCGAGGTGCCGCGTGCCTACATCGTTCGCAAGGGTGGTCTCAAGGCAGTCAAGGACGGGGATGCACAGGAAATCATCAACTGGCTCAATGGACGTGTGGCCAACCACAAGAAGTTACGAGGTGGCCTCAAGTTTGTCGAGTCTGTCCCTAAGAGCGTCAGCGGCAAGATCTTGCGGAGACTGCTGAAGGACCAGGCCAAGAAGGAGTTTCAGGAGGAGGAGAATGCGAAACTGGGCAAAGCCAAGCCCAAGTTATAGATGTGCCCTTATTGGAGGATTGGAGAATGGGTTGTATATGATGGTATTATTTGGGATGGTACTGGATTTGACATTTGTGCATATGCACGTTTGACGGACATATCATGTGAGCACGGAGGTGGTGTTGATACATAAGGTACTTGATGCCAGCGCATTTTCATTGTATCCTGCTCAGGTACCTAGCTAGCCTTGATTGAACATGTGCACACAGTATGGAACCTCATCAGAGCGAAGTGTACCTTACCTGCCACATACTCCGTAGATAGTACTCGGTAGATACGAGTACTGAACCTTAAAGTACACGCTAGGGAAGTGATTATTGGCCGCAGACGTTCTTTTTTATGGTGAAGAAGTCCTTGTCCTATTTGGTCATGCTTTGAATTTCCAGTCAACAGTATCCATCACCTTCGCTGGGAGTCTAGACTCTATCCCTATGTGAGCATGCCGTGAGCACTTGAAAAAAGGAAATACTAGTTAAGAGAAATTTTGATGAGCATCTGCCGCATCCCGCTATGTTTGATGACGATAAGCGATAAGGCTACATTGTAAGCGGTACTGCACCCGGGCTAATAAGCCACCACGGCCACTCAAGTCCTCCTTAGGCTACGCTAGGCATGGATCCCCACTGTCATTGTCAAGTCAAGCCCTACTAGCCTCTCCCATCCTTTTTCCCTGTTGTTGGCCATCCAGTCACCAAACTTTAGGCTCCGACCCCGGCCTCTCGGGGGACCTCATGGCCCGAGCGTGACAGAAAGCAGTTACTTCATACCCGTGTCCAGCCCCTAATGCCCCTCTAAAAAGCCTACTCCGTAGGGATTTGCATCTGTAGCCTTAGCCCATCATGTCCGTCTTGCCTTTCATAGTCTCCAATGTCAACGGCGGGCACCAAGCTTCCCCAACCAATGACGCAGCTGAACTTGTGCCTTGTGCTCGCTTCTCTGACCTTGACTTGTATCTCCGATTTGCTCTATCCTATCTTAGACCACTCACTTGCATCGTCACTTCGTAGCTCCCAGGCTCCTTATTCCTTATCCTCAGCATCACAAACGACGCCCATAATCCTCTAAAGCCGATCCCTACGCTACCCCCGCCTATTGGACCTTGTCACTGCAAGCTTGTACCTCATCTCAGCACCGACTTCTTTCTTTTACATCGACTTATTCTTTTATCCACCTTGTTTCTCGTCACTTTCCTTTTCCTCAACACTTTTGTTTTGCCTGTGTCAAACACTTAAGACCACATCTTTTGCCTCTGTTTTGTCACCTGTCCTCTTCTCCCTCTCAGACTGTCTCCGAATCCACCGCTTCGCCCTCCTCATCTTGATCTGCCCTTATCTTGCTCGAAATCATGGCGACTCCGATCAAGAAACGCAGGATTGGTGTCATGACCAGTGGAGGTGACTCCCCTGGAATGAACGGTGCAGTCCGTGCAGTTGTTCGTATGTCGATTTACAGAGGTTGTGAAGCCTATGCCATCTACGAAGGATACGAAGGTCTTGTCCAGGGAGGGGACCTGATCAAAGAGATGAAATGGGAAGATGTCCGTGGATACCTATCACGAGGAGGAACTTTAATCGGCACCGCAAGATGCATGGCTTTCATGGAGCGTTGGGGCCGTCTCAAGGCAGCCAAAAACATGGTTGAACGGGGCATTGATGCTCTCGTCATCTGTGGCGGTGACGGTAGTCTGACAGGAGCAGACAAATTCAGATCCGAATGGCCAGGCCTCATGAAGGAGCTTGTCGAGACTGGGGAATTGACAGCAGAGGAGGTCGAGCCCTATAAACATCTCAACATCGTCGGACTTGTTGGTTCGATTGACAATGACATGTCTGGAACCGATGCCACCATCGGCTGCTATTCTTCCCTCGAGAGAATTTGCTCTGCTGTTGACGATGTATTCGACACGGCAGCTTCACACCAACGTGGTTTCGTCATTGAAGTTATGGGCCGCCATTGTGGCTGGCTTGCTTTGATGGCTTCCATTGCGACTGGAGCTGACTTTGTCTTCATCCCAGAGAAGCCTCCCCGTGTCGGTTGGGAAACCCAGATGTGCGACATCATCACCAACCACAGGTCACGTGGTAAACGGCGGTCAATTGTCATCATTGCCGAGGGCGCACACGACATCGAACTCAAGAAGATCACCGCCAACCAAGTCAAGGACCTTTTAACTGACCGGCTCAAGCTCGACACCCGTGTCACCGTTCTTGGCCATACCCAGCGTGGAGGCCAGGCCTGTTCCTATGATCGATGGCTGTCAACTCTGCAAGGTGTCGAAGCCGTCAACGCAGTCCTAGATGCAACTCCCGAGACGCCCACCCCAGTCATTACCATTCGCGAAAACAAGATCGAAAGGTCGAATCTGATGGAAGCAGTTGCCCTGACCAAATCCGTGTCCGAAGCGATCAAAAACAAAGATTTTGACAAGGCCATGAGACTTCGAGACGTCGAATTCAAAGAATATTACAACAGCTACATGATCACCACCTCCACCGACCACCCCAAACTCAGGCTGCCAGAAGAAAAGCGGCGTCGAATTGCCATTATTCACGTTGGAGCCCCTGCTGGTGGCATGAACCCAGCTACACGGGCAGCTGTTGCGTATTGCCTGACGCGAGGACACACTCCCATTGCGATTCATAACGGGTTCCCAGGTCTGCAACGGCACCACGACGACAAACCACTAGGATCGGTGCGAGTCTGCAAGTGGCTTGACGTGGACCCATGGGTGAACGAGGGAGGTTCCGAAATCGGCACTAACCGCGGGCTGCCCAGTATCGACATGAAAAAGACGGCCGAATGCTTTGAGCTCTACAAATTCGATGCTCTCTTGCTCATCGGTGGATTTGAGGCCTTTACTGCGGCCAGCGAGCTCCGCAAAGCAAGAGCCCAATACGACGCCTTCAAAATCCCCTTGGTCGTGTTGCCAGCCACAGTTTCGAACAACGTTCCCGGAACCGAATACTCGCTTGGCAGTGACACCTGCTTGAACACCCTGATCAACTTCTGCGATGCCATTCGACAATCTGCGTCATCGTCGAGAAGACGAGTATTTGTTATTGAAACCCAAGGAGGCCGATCCGGCTATCTGGCAACCATGGCGGGCCTGTCTGTGGGTGCATTAGCCGTCTACATTCCTGAAGAAGGCATCAATATCCACATGATTGCACGTGACATTGAGTTCCTGCGAGAGAACTTCGCCAATGACCAAGGTGCGTCCAGAGCAGGCAAGATCATTCTGCGCAACGAGCGGGCGAGCTCAACATACACGACACAAGTGATTGCCGACATGATCAAAGAGGAGGCACGTGGACGGTTCGAATCAAGATCTGCGGTACCGGGCCATTATCAGCAAGGTGGTAAGCCATCTCCGATGGATCGGATAAGGGCCCTTCGAATGGCCATCAAATGTATGCAATTCATCGAAGACCATTTCATTGGCAAGTCCCCAACAGAAATCGCCGAGGATGAACTGTCAGCCTCTGTCATAGGAATTCAGGGGTCTGAAGTCGTCTTCACGCCGCTGGGTGGCGAGGAAGGCTTGGAAGCTACAGGGACGGACTGGGTGGATCGTCGACCCAAGAATGAATTCTGGATGTCGATGAAGAGCACGGTAGACATTCTCAGTGGACGGCCCAAGTCAACGGATTGCTGCGATGAATGTGGCAAGCTGCTGACTGGAGAGCCTTTGGTCAAGGTGTTATCCAAGCAAGTTGGTTGACGTGGGCGAGATTCCATTGGAGGTTACTGATAGGCTTCCAATACCTGATATTGATCGTCAACTAGATGGCAAGAACTTGGCATGAAGTGGCTTATGATCCCGAGACCATGAGATCATTGTGAATTGAGTTGCAAGGAGTCATGACTGGGTTCCAAGTAGCACAAGATCTTCCAGCAGCGCTGGTACATGCAGATGTTAGGCTTTGACACCAAAATAAAATGCAAAGACTAGAAGAGTCTAGACGGGCGTTGAGAAGGTTGAGGCCTGAGGCTAGATATTTGATACGGGTCCATTTTTATTTAGTTTGAGACCAACATGTTGCCACATGGCATGCTTGACACGTTTGTGAATCATGCCACCGTCAAAACATTCATGAGTTGGTCAGCCTCGAAGAGCCTCACGTCTGAGTGATCAGTGTCATGTGACTGGGCTTGCAAATGCATCAGATCTGATTGGCTGAGAGGGCCGCGGCCGATACTACAAGGAACCAATCAACGGCTGGTTGTTTCTAAGGTACGTCATACCCAAAATGATACATATATCGAGTCGACCCTGGTTGAACGTGCTCGCAGTCTGTACAAACCAACATCACGAAAACACCATCAAACTCAAGAACGAACTTGAATTATTGTCATTCGTCAATCAAACAAACACTCAAAACCTTCCATCTCTAACAATTCTATCCAAAATGGTCAAACCATCCACCTGCTGCGGCCGCTCATCCGAGTGCGTCTGTGCCCAGAAAGCCACATGCTCATGCGGCAAACAATCCGCCATGGAATGTACATGCGAGAAGAAAGCCACTGAGAACACTATCCAAGGTGCACGATGCTCATGTCGTAAGTTTTTCTTCTTTTTTCTTTTGATCAATCCACAAAACGTATCACTAACTCTCAACCTTAGGTGCCCGTCCAGCTGGAGAATGCACTTGTGACCGTGCCTCGCAAGAGAACGTGACTCCAAGTGGAAAGACTTGCGCTTGTGGTCAGAGATCTGCGGGAAGTTGCACGTGTGAAAAGGCAGCTGATGGTGGACTTTTGCCTGGAGAGGTTGATTTCACTTCAAAGGCTTAAGTCGAGGAACGTCCATGGGAAAACTGTATCAACGATTATCACCTTTATCAACTTTATCAACGAGGAAACCCATGTGACTACGGCGTGTTGGCTTGGATCACTGGGACGGGAACGGGACAATGATTGCGCATTATCAAAGGCGTTGAATGAATGAATGCCATTGGGCGGCTGATTTACTAGATACCTATATATTCACGACACATGATTTTCAATATTCAATCTAGATTCCAATCCATTCCAATCCATTGGATGTGGATTTACTCGATCGAGATGCCCGTTCTGAAGATTGCCCTTGCTGTTTTAAAAACCCTTCAGATGAATATCTACGGCTGTGCTGCGCTGTGGCTGTATGTGTTGCCACAGTGGCGTGTGGCGCCACCACGAATAACTCACACGGTGTCTACTGCTGTCATCAAACCCGTCCAGGAGACTGTAGTATTTTAACACTAAAACGACTCATCCAGTTGATTGTGTCACAAGGCTGACTCTAACCACCAGCAAACAAACCAAGCAATCAGTGACTGGTCCATTGTATCAAATGCTTTTGCCTAACAGCACGTTGCTCAGCGAGTGAGTCACACGTTTCAATCAGTACCTATACCATGCCATACTTAACGTCAAGCTCCCGTGTGAATCACGACCGGTCCATGTTTGTCCAAAAAGGCAGGCACGACACATGTCTCTGCTATATATGTTCGTGCTGGAAGGGGATCAAATTTTGACTCTACCAATCCACCATCACACCGCCTCCTCGTTTGACTGAGATCACCGTTCATTCTACACATCGCGTCTCGAAACGAACCCTTTCTCTTCCTTCCATTGCGTTCATTGTATCCACTATATTCCCATTGTCTCATATCGTCCCATCCCACATCAGATCCTACCCACCGATCCTCTCACCATGGGTGGCAGAGCGTTTCTCGCAAACGGCCTCTGTACACCTCGTATGACCACCAATGTCTATCAACAAGTCTTGCAAAACGTCGAGACCAAACTCCGCAACCACTTTACTTTCGTCGGCCACCCAACAGAAGCTCCAGGCAAGACTACCCACGGCGATCTTGACATCGTGGTTTGTCAATTGAAAACGAAATCCCAAGAGAATGGTGCCTCAGGAGACTTTCTCGCACGTATTCTTGGAGCATATACCTGGAAGCGAACTCCAGGAAACAGTGAATTCCACTTCGCCTTGCCCTGGCCAGAATGGGACTTTGACCTTGATCAATGCCCGGTCCGAGACTTGGAAACAACTGTGCAGGACCTCCGCATAAGCAACAACATACAACCTGATCCAACTCGCCCTAATGCCCAGATACGGAAACAGATATATATCCAAGCCGACATCCGCATCTGTCCAACCCATCAAGTATTTCAATGGCACCTATTTCACCACTCCCATGGCGACTTCTGGGCTATTGTAGGCAGCAGTATCCGCCGGTTCGGTCTAACCATTACCAACGAAGGCCTCATGGTCCGCATCCCCGAGATCGAACCTCATAACCGAACCGCAGCTCGAATCAAAGTTACCGATGATCCCACCACCGTTCGGCAATTTCTAGGCCTCGACGTCGACCGATTCTGGAAACATTTCACAGATTATAACGATATCATGGATTATGCAGCTACATGCCGCTTCCATGATCCAGCGCACTGGACAGATAAGGCTGAAACTGACCGGAAATATGATATGATGGACGGTCGCGAAGCTCGACGCGTAGCGAAAAGAGACATGTTTGCTTATTGGATCCAATCCTATCTTCCGGCTCATGTCGACGATAAACCAGGGCCTAGTTCTCATATGTCTCGAGAGGATGTTGTGCTTGAGGCTTCGAGGATTCCTGTCATCGGAAGAGATTTCTCAGCGCGATTCCAGGCGAAAAGAGAAGAATGGGTTACGAAACATGGGAGGGACAACTTTTGGGTGAATGTTCGTGAGCTGCTGAAGGCTAATAACTGTGCTGGTGGATATGCCATCAAAGGACTGAAACGAGAGATCACGTCCGAAGAAACACCATTGACACCATCACCATCATCGGATGAAGGACGTGCTCTCGCCTTTGTGCGAGCGGCGTATCAGAACCACATGTTCGCCATAGTCCTCGATTGGATTAGTAAGAACTGGGAAGCTGTCGGCCAGCGACAAGAGGCTCTAGATCGTGAGATAAGTCGGCAAAAGATGAGGGCGAAGAGGGAAAGAATGGCCCAGGAAAACATTAGCAGTCACAGTGACGCACAGCAGACCATGGTAGTGGAGGTCATGACAGTCCATCTCGAGTGATGGGATTGGGATCGACAGGGAGGGAAGGGCGCGTGAAAAGGAATCGCGTGCTAGAATTGTGCTTCGTTGTCATCTAGTCAAGGAAGCAGTGCTTCAATCTCGAGCGATCTATTGTCTTAGATGACGAGAACTTCGTTTCAGTACCTACTCATACAATCAGACATATATCAAAACACCATCCTATCTCCTTCCCGTGGTTTGTGCTGCTGATCATGCAACGTCTTGTTGAACAAGATCCTCTTCGTCGTCCAATTCCTCCAAAGGTTGGTCCTCGTCGCCCACCGCGTCAGCACTAGCATCAGCATCGACAACGACTTGCCCGCCCAAAGCTTTGACCTTGGCCTGGGTCATTTCATAGACGTATTGACCGAGATGTTCGACGCCAGTCATTTCAGCGACGTTGGGGACATCGTCGTCGGAGACGGAGCGAGATGCTGGGAACACTTCGCCTGTGGTCAAGACGAGACGATCTGGACGCTTGAAAAGAATGTCCATGGCGGGCTTCATCTCGAAACAGGTCTCGAAGAGCTCGCGGCGACCGAGGATGTAGAGACCCAGTCGCGCTCGTGACAAGGCCACCGTCAGCCGTCGCACGTCTCGGAGGTAGCCGACCGACTTAGTCCGCGTCATCGATACAATGACATAGTCATTCTGCTCGCCTTGGTACTTGTCCACCGTGGTCACCATCTTGGGCAGCCCGAAGAGTCGGTTATTCTTACATCTGTGCGACAGCACATCTGCGATCAGCGCCCGTTGGCCAGCGTACGCCGCAAGAATGGTGATCGACCGCGCTGGGTAACCTAGTAGTCGCATGTATTGATACAGCGCAACCGCATATTCAGCTTCGCCTAAGTTCTGGATGAAGTGTGGCGTGGGTTCCCGTTCTCCTTGGCCTTGATACTCGGGCACGTCGATGAACTGGTACTCGTATCGGAATCCTGCGTTGGCCCGCGAGAATTCTGCCTCGCTCAAGAGATGTGGGAGGTTGCCTAGCTGGTTGTATCGCCATTTGAACAATTCGGCAATCGATGGCCGACATCGCCCTTGTCGGTCCAAGTGAACGGCCGGCACCCCCAGCCGGATCAGTCGGAGGAATAGTGATTGTTCAAAATTGGCATATTCACGCAATGCTAGGTTCTGAATGATCGGAGAATTCTGCAGATGGTCTCCCACAAGTACAATTCGTTTCAGTGGAAGCTCGCCGGTTCGTGCATCTGGGTTCTGCATCGCACAAGGGATGAATGACTCAATCTCAGTGATTTGCGCTGCTTCTTCCATGATCAAGGTATCGTAGCGGAAACCCAAGTCTGCAATTTCGGCTCGTCGCATTGCTGCATGGGTTGAGGTCATGGCGATAACTCTGGCCTCCTTGACAAGAAGGTGGTTGGCTTGGTCGCGATTGCTGCGCAATATCTCAAATGGCCGGATTGACTCGAGCTCGGAGAAGATCTTGTTGATGTGATGTTCGCACCCAGCTGCAACATCTCGAAGTTCCTCGATGGATCCATCCGCAGGAAATAGTGTAGCAACAGGTGCATTGCTGAAATACTTATAGAATGGAAATCCAGCCAGGATATCTTCAGCTCCAGCCTGGTCAGAATTCGCCAAGTCCCAGAAACGCAACCACGCCGGTTTGATATAGACTTGGTTGAAATAATCTGCTGTCTCACAAGACGCACCATGTGCCCCTTCTGCATTGATCGACGCAGCCAACCGATTGACTTCTGCCAAGTAGGTTTGGCGATTCTCAAGGAATGATTCCACACGGCCATATTTACTGTAGGAGGTCTCGGTATCTAGCTCCTCTTCACCGTGGCCCAAGCGAAGTAGGTGACGTGGGTCAATGTCAAGTGCGACAATCTTCTGGAATAGTTGGTTGAGTGCTTGATTGCTGTGCGCAACAAGAAGAATTCTCTCAGATGGGAAGTTGTGATATAAGAGATTGATGATCTGGGTAGCCACATCGGTTTTTCCAGTTCCGGGTGGCCCGACTACAAGGCTGAGACCTGGTTGAGAGCCAGATACGATAGCCTGAACTTGCTTTGGCGTGAAGCGTATTGCGTTCTTTTTCGGTACGTCGACAGGATAGGGTCCAGTGTTGCGAGGCTTGTAAGATGAGACAGAGATGGATACCGATGAGTCTTGTTCCATTTGTTCTCGGCGTCGTTTCTTCGGGTTCTTCGGAAGTTCTGCATTTTCTGGTGTCCCCAATTTGAGAACATAGGGAGGTTGAAGAGGCGCACTGTCGCCTGTGGGGGTTGCAATCATCGTCCCTGGAAAGCTTTCAGACAAGTGCTGCCAGTCGATAAATGTGTCTAGATAGTCGAGCGACTCCAAACGAGCATCCACAGCAGGGTATGTTGCGCTTTTGGCATCGCCATACCCCAAAAACACATCATGAAGCCACGATGGTAATTCTGCCTTTGAGGAAACAAGTTTTCGAATGGTTTCCAGAACTGGCCGGAAATTGTTCTCACGGTTTGATCGCCGTGCAATTACATTGATTGATGCGTAGATGTCCTGCTTGCTCCGGGCCAGGAGCTGCTTGTCGTTCTGAAAGGCAACTGGGTCAAGATCAAGGAGAAGTCGTCTCCGCCGGGGTCTAGAGGCAAATCCATTTGCTTGAATGTCTCGTAGTGGGCGGCTGTTCTCATCCAAGACTTGTACGACTTCGGCTGATCGAAGTCTTGTGAATGGCCTCTGTTGCTCGTCATCGGCTTGAAGGATTTCGTTGGTGAGAGATCGCCTGGTATCGAGCGCTGCCACCGTCAGAAGGAAAACAGTATCATGTTGCTTTAGAGAGTCCCATTCCTTTCTAACATTGTCGTTCAGCCGGCTAACATCGAGAATGACCTCGGCACGGACAAAGCTTGGATTCGTTGAGCCGACCTTTGGTGGCCCGACTTCAATAATAGCGGGCTTGTCTATAGCCATGGCCATCTTTGAAAACCCTTCAAACATGGTCTTCCCAGGTTCACGACTTGGTTTTGCTTTTAGGCGCCTCACAATGCTCTCCATGTCTTTTCGGATCCCATAGTAGGCTTCAGCTTGGTAGAGTTGGAAGGCTTTCCACAAGAAATCGCTAAGAGTCAGATATTGTAGATTTAGCTTCGGAAGAGCAAGGGGTCTGGATCCGTCATAATAGTCATTCCGAAGTAGGGAAGGATCGTATAGGGTTGATTCGGTGGGCAGGACAGAGAACCTAGTTATTAGCTCCTGGAAGTTGCGAGACTTTGAAAATGAGGACAGTAAAGTCTCCAGAAGCACGTTTCGGTCAGCTTTGAGACCGGTAGAGTTGGGATAGCTTGTTCGGAATCCGAGCAATGCACACAGTTGCTGGAGCTCGGTATCGTCGAGGTTGGTGAAGTGAGACTCCAGATCCTTGCGGTTGTCAATTGAACCATAGTTTGACAAGGCCAGTACCTTCAGTTTCCCCTCAAAATGTTGAAATGCCACCTTCTGCAGGCGCGCAAGGGCCTCGTAATGCGACTTACGCATGCCTTCTGGGCCGGCTTCGATGTTCCCAAGGTCGTCGATTGCAAAAGTCTGGAAATGTTCCAAGAGGATACCAAGATCTCGTAATAGAGCGCCCTCCTCTCTAGCGAAAAGGTTTGACTTCCGAATCATCGGCAGGACATTCAAGTCCTGAAACAACGGGTTTGTATAACGACGTGTGGGCAACTGGCTCAACAGGTCGACCAAGAACTCCACGAAGCGTTCGCAATAGACCATATCTAGGGAATTACTCAATTTGGGTGCACTGAGTCGCGCTAAGAAATCAAGAGTTATGGTATATAGCCATGCTCGATCAAATCTTAGACGAGCCTGGGCGTCCGAATCTGCTCCATCATACCTCCGCTGGGCCGCTCTCCAAGCCTTGCGCCGGGCTGGTTGAACGTCCAGTAGCTTTTCTCGTGCAGCGTCATCGTGCAAATTGTGCCAGAGTGCTATTGAGACGAGAGGGGCAGCCTCTTTGCGGACATGGTCATTTTCCAGCGACTGAAAGGCCCCGATAATGAAGTTGAGGAGGGACACTCGGGAGAAGATGGAGAGGGAAGGGTCGAGGCTGAGAGAGAGGACGCGACGGAAGAAACTAGAAAATTGTTCTGGGCGATCGATGAACAGTGACCAGTCCTGTAAGTGGGCGCGTTGTTTGACGTTGAAGAAAACGACGAGGAGAAGGACGTGGTGGTTGGAAGAGTCGAGATCGAAGGTGGGCCAGAGGAATCTCTCGAGGACCTGTAAGTTTTCAAGAGCGACAAGCGACCGAGTGGGAAAGGATTCGTTCTCAAGGGGATCCCATATGGCCGTCTTGATCAGGTCAGGCTTGACCTTTGACGGAATGGTCTTGAGCCAATGCTTCGCCGCAAGTTCCTCCCACTGCGACTGAAGAATTCCTGCGTCTGCGGAAGACGATGACACGTCGCGAGCAGGGGCAAGCGCCGGTCTCAGTTGAAGGCCCATCGTCATGTTGCCGGCTTGGACATGAACGAAGGAGAGATCAGGGTGTCCTGGAACCCTTTCAAAGGCCTTGTGGGTTGGTGTTTTGTAACAGTTTTCCTCTCCTTGTCTTGTCACTTTGTCGTGCTTTCCTCTCCGCAACATCGAAAAAATCTCCGCATGGAAACAGCCACATACACCAGCCACATACATTAGCCACTTCTCACTAGCCACAGTCATCCCCTCAGCCACATCTGGGGATATCGCAGCCTCGTCCCATTTTCATTCACTTTCTGCCTTGTGCTTCGCTTTGTTCAACAGAGAACTGACCATATGTCCTTTGCCACAATGACTGTTACTACGTATCGCCCTCTTATGGCCGTGTAATTCAAAGCAGCTCTCCATCCCCAGAGTCATCGTATTGCCAAATCTCCAACCGAGTCCTGACTTTCCAATGTCATACAGCAGAGCTTCGACATATCCTTCCTCCTCTCATCTGTCATCATGTCTATCAGCGACATCCCCCTCTTTACTACCTACAAGGATCTCCTCGAAGATTCAATAAATTCCCTGAGCGAGATCCATCAAGACATCCTAAATGATACCCCTATCGACAATACAGACGTATCCTCCCTCCTCGAATCAATCCGCTCCCTGCGCCCTTCCCTTGATACAAGCGAGAGTCAAAGCCAGACCAAAGCTGCACCGCCGCACCCCCACAATGCCATTATCGAGTCTGTCGCACGAGATCTGCTAGTCACGGCTGTCGCCACAGTCGAGATCTCGGAGCCGGCATTTGCTTACGTGTGGATTCTGCTTGATATCATCACCATCCTCTCCGACCATGAATTTTGCGATCCTGGCCTTGGGCTATGGTTGATAGAGGACCTCCTGGACACGCAGACAATTGATGGCTGTCGCAAAGTCTTCGACTACCTTGAGTCGCGCCGAGAACGCCTTACTGCGAAGCATTTCAAGACAAAAAGTTTGGTGGTGCTGCGATGCTGCAACGATCTCCTGCGACGCTTGTCTCGCGCCGAAGACACGGTCTTTTGTGGACGAGTGTTTATCTTTCTCTTTCAAAGTTTCCCGCTAGGTGACAAGAGTTCGGTCAACTTGCGAGGGGAGTTCCATGTGGAGAATGTCACTACCTTCGACTCTTCGCCTCAAAAGTCTGAAGATGCCATCAAGCCTATGGATCTTGATCCTACCTCTACCACGGCTCAGCCTGGTTCTCAAACACCTCAACACATCCCTTCCGGCGCGCAGACACCAGTTTCGGCATCACTGTCCCACGATGCAGCTGAGGTCAATGTGAAATCTGCTACGGCTACTGCACGCGGCACACCGGTGCCCAGAGGGATCAAGACGGACCCCAAGCAGGAAGTCCTCCCACCCCCAGACCTCGATGCTCTTTATCCCAGGTTTTGGACCTTGCAGTCCTTTTTCTCTGCGCCAACTCGGCTCTTCGAGCCTGCGAACATGTCTACCTTCAAAGATGGCATAGAGCTCACATTGACCACCTTCAAATCCATCTCCCAGACCAGTGCCCCTACCACAAACCCCACCGACATTAAACGTGGATTGAAGCGGAAACGCACAGATCTGGATCCCTCGAATACTTCATCGACCTTCAATCCGAAATACCTCACAAACCGGGATCTCTTTGATCTCGAGCTGCACGATCCATCATTTCGTCGCCACATTCTAGTTCAAGCTCTGATAATGCTCGATTTTCTTCTTAGCCTCTCATCTACATCTAAGGCTAAATCGGCCAACGACAAATTGACCAACAAGTCGGTGTTGTATGGATTTACCTTGGCGGAAGAGGACGCCAAATGGGCAGTATCGACACGCAGTAGCATTGCATTGTACCTTCAACAAAGTGGTGGGTCAGGCAATGAAGGCAAGTTCTACTATCGGATGGTTGACATGGTTCTGTCGCGAGACAAGAATTGGGTCAGATGGAAGGCCGAGAGCTGTCCGACTATCTCACAGGAAGGGGTTTCAGCCCAGGAGTACGTTCAAGCGAGGGACCATTTGTCGTCACAGGCAGAGAAGTCCAAGGCGGCGTTGACAGCACCGCCAGGCAGTGCTGATCTCGCATTCTTGTCCAAGCATGAACCGTTAGAAGCACTGAAACATCCGAGCAAACGACGGAAGTTGCCCACGCTAGACGATTACTACAAAGGAATTCAGACCGACGAATTGGATTTGGATTTCGCCATGGACGACGACGAGAAGAATGAGATTGAGGAGAGAAAGGCAGGCAAGGTATGGAGAGCTCTGCGAGCCAGTGGCAGGCGTTTTGTACTCTGTGAAAAGATCCAATACGGGACCAAACTTGACGCTCTCGTAAAGCCAGACGTTGAAGACGAGGCCGCGGCGGTGACAGAGCCCAAGAACGAAGATGTGGACGCTCAATCATCTGCGGAAGCTGAGCAAAAGCAAACAAACGGGAATCACGACGAAATGGAAACAGCCAACTCCATCACAGGCAAAGCTGCCGCGGCTGATATGGATGTGGATGTCAAAGACGAACTTGAAACCGAATCCAAAGACGAGGCAGATGCTCTCAATATGTCTACCAAAGATGAAGAGGGCGGTGGAGAACCACAACAAGATAATGTGCAGGATAACGACTCCAAGGGTGTAACAGACGTTGACGCAGAGATGGTGGATGTGCCCGCTAATTTGGAGGAAGATGGGGATGGCAATGTGAGATCCGAGAATACAGGGCGAGAGGGCTCGCACGAATCTGGTGAAGCTGAGGGGTGATGATATAAAAGTGTAGTAACCATGATTCCAATCGCAGAGACATAGACTCGATACCCAGACACGTGATTTGGATTGAGACTGGAGTGCAAATAGAGAAGTGGCAGAGTTCGAATCTCTCAAGTGCCTAGTCTTGCCAATTCTGCCGTGCCCACACCGTCAAGCCGTGGCCAGGAACAAAGAACTTGACTTGTGACAGCCACATGCAACCGGCGTACCAGACCATTGACGGAAGCAAGGGTTTGATTGAAGCGCGTAAAGAAGAGCACGTTTGTACAATAAAGTTTGCTCACACCCCATGGCTATCAAAAATGTCTACTCCGTAAGATGTCAGATAAAGTCAAAGATTGTTGAAAAGAGGCGAGGCTTCCGAGGCTGCGATCGGAGCAGCGACCCGCGTGCCAATGATGGAGATAGAGATGGAGATGGATGGAGATGGAGGTGGACCGAAGAGGTCAGGAACCGAAGAAGCGTCGAAGCCAGGCGGGAACCGAGGGGAGGATGGAGCAATCAAGCGATTCCTTTTGATTGATTGGGGCGTGGTGATGGGGGCAATTCAGTAGGCATCATTAGGCCATCAGAACACCTGGAAAACCAAGGAACCAGGCAACTTAGGGTAGGAAAAGTGGGCGTGATCGAGGCTAGCATTGGAGCCACATGGTTCCACGTTTGCAGTCACCGCCGATTCGTCCAGAGCTGATAGAGAACAATGAGAACCCAAGTCAGTACGAGCGACCAGATAAAAGTGGCCGAACCAACCTAGAATAACTAGAACAGAAGCGCTCCAAGGCTCCAGGGCACCTAGGGATACCCTTCAGCCCTTTCGCTCAAATCCTAGCCTCACCTGCACATCTCGTGACGGGCCAATGGTGCACACGTTGCATGGGCAGAACTACTCCGTAATGGCCGACCAATCGATGATGGGCGACTCTCATTTCCAACGGCCAGGTCCTGGCCGGACAATGTCACACCGGGGTGGAGTCAACAGTTGGGATTGGAGCTAGAAACTCATATTGCCTTCATAGAAGGTTGAGGCGTGGTCCAGGTACCCAGGAATCAATGGTCGCAAAGGGATAAGTGCGGGGTAAGGCTAGACTAGTACAGGAAGGCCCGAACTTGGCTCATGCATGAGGTTTCAGCGTGTTCACGCACCGCCGCTGCTGGCCATTGCCCATGCGAGCACCATGGCTGGTGTTGGTAGTGGGTGGCAGCGTGAACCGGCAATTGTCAATCGAAAAAAGAATGACCGAGGTTGACTTTGACATGACCTTTTTCTCGGGGGAGCTTCTCGTACACCTTGGGTGCGGGTGTAAGACGGCACAAAGGCTGTGCAACGGCCATGCAACCCCCTCTGGAGAATTCTTTCTTTTGAAAGTCCGGGAGACTGGAAAAGTGACAAGTCTGTTGGTGAGTAATAAAAATCTTGCTGTGATTGGGTGGCAATCTGATCAGCTCGAGCAACACATGTGGAGTCAACGGCGAATCATGATCAACATGGACATTTGGATCAGGCTGTAGGGAACAAGGCTTTGTGAGCCTTGCTTCTCTGTAGAGTCGGTCTATCATCATCCAACTGTTGCTTTGAAGGGCACTGGTTTGTGCGATGGTGATGATGGTGGTGATAAGCAAAAGGCGGTCACCACTTCTCTACACGTATTATAAGAGGATGAATAGTCATCCACAAGTAGTACGTTCCTTGGGTTGTTGCTAGAGAGGCTGGCACGCCCGGCGGTCTTAGCCGAGCAAGTGCCTACTTAGGTACCTCAAGGCTCCTGCTCAGGTACACCACTGTGACCAGCAATACGATACTCTACAGCTGCACAATATTACCTACCTAAGTAGTAATAAGCACGTTTCCGTGCCCTCAAAACGCTGATGGCCGAGGCTTCTCCTCAGTCAGCAACCGAACAGTCCAGTTGCTTGGTTCCCGATGACACCAACAGAAACAATGGCGGTAGATTGTGAACGGATACGGAAGTGGTGACACGTTGCCGCCAAATGGAAATTCGCATGCTCGACTGCTGTAATTGGCTTTTTCTCCATTCCCATCCTTGGTATCTCTCCATCCCAGCGGCTTGAACTACATAGGTGGAGGCACGATACTGCGAGTACGCGTAGTCATGGAGTCGCCAGGCTTTACAGGAGCCTTGCCAAAGTTCCTGGTGCGTGGCCAGAGTGGGTGAGGGAGTACGGAGTATGTACGGAGTAGCTCTGTGGGCTCCTCGGGCCCCCCGGGCGCCCAAATCGTCGCGGGTGGACCTCCACTGGCCAGATCAGAGGATCAGCCAAACTCTATGTCCACGCTGCTGATTTTGGCAGCCTCGGCAGATCTTAACTGGATGCGGCCACCACCGCAGCGCCCCCCTCGGGCCCCCTCAGGCTGTCGTTGTGTTCTCGCCCTGCCACTGTCTTCCATCTTCTCACCCTTGCAGGCCCACAGCCTTCCAGTCACCACTCCCTCGAGTCCATCTGCCTCCAGTCATCGACCCAATCTAAATCCCACCATAGGTGATAGCAGCCCAGGTTGCGATCCGCCGGTCACAACAGATTTAGGGTTCAAGGAGGAGGAGGAGACTGACGATGAATATGACACACAACTACTACTGGCGTCATGAGGGTGCACTCGATTGTAACAGCGGAGCGATGGATGTCGAGTGTGCACAGATCGAGAGAACTATGGCCCGTTTGTTCAGTTCATGATGCCATCCACGCCTTGCAGGAGCTGGCCACCTGCTTCTGCTTATCGGAAGAGTGGTGCTGAGCCTGGTGGTCAAAGCGAGCCAAACGCAATGCTAGGTGCAAAAGTTAGCCTCTGGTAGCCTCTGGTAGCCTCAGTAGCCTCCGCAGCCTCCACCGAGCTACCGAACTGCCACCCATCATTTGACATTCACCATTGCCCTTGTCAGTGACTGGACCAATGCCAGGTTAGCTTGTCACCCTGTGTAGTCAACGACCACATTGCCAGAGTCAAGCCTGGAGAACCTCGCAGCCTTACTACCGGCTAAAAGCCTCGCCTCGTCAACTCACCCAGACGCAGACGCAGACGCACCACACGCACTACGCACTACTCAGAAGTGGCAGAGAGATAGACTACTGACAACCGTCCCAGAACTCGCAGCACAGCCCGACGCCCCTCATCTCGCTCCTCCTCCCTCCTCTTCTTTCTTGCACACTCCCCCCAATTAAACACCCACGACACCCAACTCACCTTCAATCCCGTATTCCATCTGTTTCTCCTTCACAAAAATCTTATCGCCTCGTCCACTCACGGCTAGTTTCCTGCCTGCGTCTACTCTTTTTGAGCCGTGCGGCCGAACCTGCAGCACAGTCCTCAAGTCAGAGCCTTCTCTCCCCTCCATCTCTTTCCTTTTCTCTTTCCTACCTCACTCGCCTCGCTCGCCTCACTACTCACCAGACATCACTACCTTGGCACTCAACTCACTCCTTCAAATTCTGCCGTCTCGCATCAACAGTCAACTCTTTCAACAAGTTCTAGATCACTTGCGCAACAGGACAGGTGCCCGAAATCATGAGAAAACCCAGTTGTTGATTGGTATCGACGTTGATCTTGTGCAAAGCCTTGTGTCGCCTCGTCTCGCCACATCACAAGGCCCCAGACCCTGCGGCGCACTATTGCTGGGTGTCCATTCTCGGTCAACTCCGCCCGCCCACCCATCACCCGCGCTCCCCACGCCACACTTCACCCACCACAACACAACCTCGCCCTTCTACCACTTGGACCTTACTTCTAGCTCTAGCACCTAACAGCCGAAGCCAACATCCTCGTCATGGCCACCGAAACAAACATCAACATCAGTGCCTCTTCTTTACGAGGAAGTCCGTCGGATCGCATCATCAAGCCTCGCCCCCGCAAAGACTCACTGCAGTCCATCTCGGGCTCCGACACTCACCCGGGCCGTGTAGTCAAGCCTCGCGCTCGAAAATCTCCGGGATCTGGTGCCAAAAGATCCGAACCCGCCAAACGCAAGTTCATCTGCTCATTCTCGCACTATGGCTGTGATGTCGCATTGAGTTCCAAAAATGAATGGAAACGTCACGTCTCCATCCAGCACTTGCAACTGGGATTCTATCGTTGCGACGTCGGCTCTTGTAACCCCGATCTCAACCCCAACGTCCCTGGCCATAAACGGGTTTACAATGACTTCAATCGTAAGGATCTCTTTACTCAGCATCACCGACGAATGCACAAGCCCGAGTCCGGACCCGGCTCTGCAACTTTTTCGCCCACCAACGCTGACCCCAAGGATTGGCGACAATTCGAGGACAGTCTCGAGGATGTGAGAACCCGTTGTTGGGTGGAGAAGCGTAAGCCACCGCAGAGGAGTACTTGTGGCTTCTGTGGCAGAGTTTTCGAAGGAGAAGGCAGTTGGAATGAACGCATGGAACACGTGGGTGGTCATTTCTCACGTGACATTGTCGAGGCTAAGGAAGAGCGCGAGGATGAGGACCTCACCAACTGGGCAGTACAGGAGAACATCATCAAGGAGGGTCCAGGTGGCCGACATGTGCTCGTCGACCAGCCTCCTGTATCTGGTGACCGATCCTACATGGGCAGAGATCGCGACACCGCCATGACTGATGCACCCACTTCGGATTCTGCCTCCCGCGATCCAGAGCAGTCACCGTCGTTGAGCGCATCCTCACGAAAGCGCGAATCCGAAGCTGGTGACTACTATGGAAAACCGGACAGTCCGCGTGAATCGCGCCGCCTCAGTAGTGCTCTCTCCAGCAACGGCACCCCACGCCCAGCGTCGATCCACCAGCAAGCTCCCAGCTTGACCGCTGGGTTAGCTCTGGCTGCAGCTCAGGCAAACTCGATCAGCACTCCCGTGCTGGCCCCAGCGCCATCTCCGCGGTCAGGTCAAACCCCAAGCTCACCTCCAGAACGACGCGGATATAACCTCGCGCCGCCACCTCTACAAGGGGCCAAGCTACCCTCATCACCCCCAGGTCAAGCCGAGGCTGGGAGCGGTGACCGACTCGAGGATCTCATTAATCAATTGATCAAGCCGAAACCGCCGAAAACACATCGTCGCTTGACTTGGAAATGCGTAAGTTGGACCCCCATCATGATCGGCTTGGTTGAGTGCTAGTGACGTACTGACAACCGCTCGCAGGACTGTGCTTTGGAAATGTCGGTCAACATTGATGAGGCCAACCAACAGGCCATTGCCAGCCTTCAGGATATCAGCATCATCTGCAGCAAGACCTCAAACCCCTACTTGAAGGTCAGCAAAGCCGGCAACTTTCAGGTGGTGGCGTGTGACGAGCTTGCAAGCTATATCTGGAACAACTCAAAGCAGCCTGTGGAAAAACACAACCCTCCGACTGAAGTAACCGTGCCTTGAAGACTTTCTACTTGTCGAGTTTCACATTGGGGATCGGCGGATTTGGGTTTGACGTTGAGTCGACGTGGGCTATGTGCACTTTTTACATTACGATCGACTTGTATGCAGCGCCATTACGACGGCTGCACATGTGCCTGGTGGAGGACCAGGCATCCCTGAGTGAAAGCAAGGGAGATTTCTATGGAGCTCAATGCGAGAACGGAGTGCCTCAGGGCAACGAACACCACCGACAACAGGGTATTATGCATGACATCAAAAGTTTCTAGGGAGGACACTCATCACTTGATTTGCAGTCATTGTATTGAGTAGGCAATTAGAACCACGGTTAGCATGATGATTGCTCAACACAGTGGCAGCAACAGGAAATCTATGCACGTGATGAAACACAACGTGACTTGATTCTGGTAAACGTCCATTGGACACAGGCTTTTTATTCATTGTTACAAATTATTTGTATAATCATAGCACTCGCAGCATTCGATCTACTCTGGGCGTGGCGTGTTTGATGCATGTTTTTATTAAATAAGGGCCCCTAGGAGCCTTGCGAATCGCCTGTGTCCAAATGGCGTGGTGACTGGTGGCCGAGAATTCACGTCCCTGGCGAGATTTTCTGCCTTGCATGGGAGACTGACTTCGCCCAACAACTCAAAACCATCCATTTCAACACGTTCTCAACCCTCATGCTTGCGTCTTGTCCGCCCACGGCCGTTATCGCCCACAGATGTCGCAGAGCCCAGGTCAGACTGCCCACGCAAGCTCTGACAATAACGTACGGAGTAGTCATTCATGCGAGTCTTATTGTTCTGTCTATGCTGCCTGTGTCTATCTGATCCATTCCACTCTTCAGACTCTGTCAGTCAACAAATCCTGCCACCAGAAATTTGTGACATTTTCGAGAACAACGTCTTCACTCCAGTTTCCCATTTTCCTTATGGCCAATGTTGCTCCCGCGAGCATCTCAACGCATTGGCAATAGTCAATCATTTGACTGAGGTCGACTTCTTGACTTGCTATGTCCTCGCAAGATACTGCTCTCCACAACGATTGGCCTCCCCGGACTCTCCCAAACAGGCCCAGCATAGACTCTTCAAGCCTCGAGTCAGAATTCGCCAGCATACACATTTCTCACTGCCCTCTGCCTCCCACACCAATTTCATCACGTCCCACAAGTGAGAGGAGCAAATCTTCTGTCTCTACAACCGCCGATCACGCGGTTCACGTGCCCCTCCGTCGACCTGTTCATATGTAAGTCATTTCCTCGCCCGCCTGCTTCCAGTGCCCAGCAACCCTGTCATTTTACGTGCACAAGAGCGATCACTATGAGTGTGGTCTTTTTGATTCGCACCGGATGATAACTTTGTCGCGCGGTTTTCAGAGCGTTCAGCAAAGGCAGCAAGCTGTTCAAATTAAAATACCAAATCCTTACACTGCAAAAGGACGGCTTGGGAAATCTGAAGAGAATTGAATTAATTGATGACGAGGGTTTGCAATCTACTTCTGTCCACTGCTGTCGGTCTCAAGCCTATGTTGAGCATGAAGTAATTTGGATCTAACTGCAACAGTTCCTGGTACCAAAGTACCGATCCCCCACTTGGAGCAACCCATCACATCGAATCAGCCTCATATCTCTCGAGTGTCATTCCTGGAAGAACAAACTCTACAAATTGGATCAGCGTTGTTCCAGGCCCAACCACACTATAGTTTTGAGACGTGGGAGGGTGAGTTCTGTCGCCACATTCCTGACTTCATGAGTATGTGCGTGTCAAGCCTGACATCAAGCAGATTGCATTTGTTTCCAGGAAAAGTTACTTGACAAACAGATCATTCTCACCGCGGGAATTGCAGAAGCTAGGTCGAAAGGACGTGGTGAAGAATGCATTAGCCAGAACCTGAGGATCCTGCGAGCACGCAATGGCCAACAGACGATTGTGTTTTTTGCAAATTCACAGCGAAGAGAGAAGAAAAGATATATCTCGGTGCCTCGTACGTGCCGGCTAATACTTTGGCTAGGTCATCACAGCCTGACTGACAATGCTTTGTAGTTGACTGCATCGAACGGCTTGAACAGAGCAAGAAGCATGGACGGCCTATTGGAATGAACTTACGCCCAAACTTTGACTTGTTGGCGCAAATGAAGTCACTGACTATTTGGTTTCTGGATGGAGACGGTGAGTTGTTCTTTCTTCCCTGTGGCTTGAGTCATGACATGGTCAATGGCTAATCTGACATGGGCGCTCTCCAGATCAAAAACGGTTCTTTGGACTGCTGTGTCATGGAGTTGGCTATCAAGGATAATGCATGGAATGATGATATGAAGGATCGAACTGAAGAGTAGATACCCCTAAGCGTGGACGTGACCTAGCAACATGTAGTTTTGTGTATTGGTGTATTCGATCCAGGCTTTGCAATCCCTATGAATGGGCAATATATATATAATCCCTAAACCGTCGTCGCTTAGGGCTATTTCGCCAGATTAGCGACCATTTAGTCAACTCGCTACCTCATTCGCTTTCTTCTACTCTCTTCTACTCCCTTCCTCCCTATTGCGCTCCTCTTTTACTCCTTTCTACTCACTTACGGCTCTAGCCCGCTCCTGGCGTACTCCCTCTCACTGACGGACTGTATTTGACCCCGGTGGGTGAACCTCAGGAAATATCGACACGAACATCTCGTGCCAGTGAATGCCGCCAGGCACTGTGTTGTGAAGCTCGTCTTCTCTATCTAGCTATCTCAAGGAGGAGAGAAACGAACTCAACCCTTGGAGTATGATCCGGCCCCTGGCTAGTTCCGATTGTCGATGCACTTGGTGGCATGAACAGCCTCAACGTGTGCAGACAGGGGAAAGTCTACTTCTGGAAAGACGTGAGCCAGTGTTCGGGATTTTGATGCTTGCTGGTCCTTTTTGTTGGGCTGTATATATAGGTAGATGGCACTTTACTCTTTTAGCTGCTTGAAACACACTCGATTATATACCAAACTTGGCAGGTTAGCAGAAAGTTAGGATTGTGTAGCGGAGGACCTAGGGTATTCTCGATCATGTACTCGTTTTGCAGCGGTGCCATTGTGGCCGAATCCTGATGCTCCGTCACGTGCCAGATTAATGCGGTCTCGCTCCCTTTGCTGAACGAAAATGGCGAGGGACGAAACACAGATCGGGGTGTATATTATATATATCTATACATATGTATGGATTTGTTTACACGGTAGCCTCATGGCTAAATTTGTCGAGAACACCAGCAACTCGACGAGAAGAATGGCCTACCTAATTAGGTACTTGTCTCAGGTTTGGTGAATGTGCTAATGCCAAGGCTATGGCCCAAGAATGAGGCAGATGCTCATCATTCCTGCACCTGTCATTAGATCAACTACAACAAAGCACATTATTTTTAATCCTAGGACATCAACTCCATGTTAGCAATCATCCCATGCTTTATCAATCACATTCATCCCCCACGCTATCAAGCGTAACACAAGACGTCAAGGAAAATTCTTCGACGACCAGGCATGCCTAGGCAAAAAGTCTTCGGAAGGTTAGTGTGCCTCCAGCCTGGTGCGAGGCTCACACTATCGTGACTGTCTCCCTACAAGCCTTGATCTTTCCTCGTGCACGTGGGTGCAACCACGCAATCTCAATGGATGCCTCACGCACCGCACCTTCCATTTCTTCCATTGCCCCCCCTCCCCTGCACCTGCTCCAGAACACTTGTGACCCTCAAGCACTTTTCCCACTTTTCTCACCGTCCTGCGTCTGGAGCCTGGCTTCTGTTCGACAACCAAGCACTCAGTAAGCTCCTGGTCTGAGACCTTTGTCTGATTCTGCTCGGATCGATCTCTACAATGGCGCTCGGTGGAACCACCAACATGGCACCCACCAGGGACCAGACTGGTGAGCCTGCATCCTTAGCCTGGCTTCTAGCAGTGCATCCCAGGCACTTATATGCCTTTTGCCTCGTCCGACCTCTACCGTCATTCTAGGCTTGATGCTCTCACTCTATCCCCCCTACAAGCTCTCCAGCCTCGTTCCAACAACTTCAAAGAGACCCTCACCCCGTCGTCAGTCTCTCGTTCATCCATTCTCTCGAGACACCCCTGCACTGCAGCCATTTTTCTGACTGCTCACCGAGATGGAACGATAATCCATGAGCAATAACCGTCAAATCTTCCAACATCCCTACCCCAGTTATCGAACCGCAGACAAGCCTCATCATGGGTCGATTTGAGATGACTCGCTGGCGTGGTCGACTGTATGCGACAGACCGTGCACGGGATTTCGACCACGAACGGGTATGGCTATCCTATATTGGCCTTCACACAATATAAGATTGTGCTAAACTCTGTCAGGACCGACACGTTCGAGTTCGCCAGATCTACGAGACTATTGACCGACAGCCCTATCAGTGGGTGGTCGTTCTCGTTGCTGGCGTCGGCTTTTTGCTCGATGGTTTCTCAGTTGGTTCAATTCCATATCATCTCACACCCACCACGCTAACTCAATTAATAGCTCTTTGCCGGCAATATCGCATTGCCCATGATTGCTTACGTCTATTGGCAGGACGAAGTCTCTTCTTTCCGCCTAACTTGTATCAACATTGCAACCCTTACTGGCACCCTCATCGGTCAAGTCCTCTTTGGATTTTTGGCTGATAAGAAGGGTCGGAAGCAAATGTATGGTATCGAGCTGGTCCTTCTTATTGGAGCAACCCTCGGCGTTGTCATGAGCTCCACGGGACACGACGGCAGCATGAGTGTTTACGCCTGGCTCATCTGGTGGAGAATCATCGTTGGCATTGGCGTGGGCGCTGATTATCCATTGAGCGCAGTCATCGCCGCCGAGTAAGTTGAAGATTTCCACCTTTATATCAGGCCGAGTTGACAAAGGATAGGTTTGCACCAAAAAACCACAGAGCAAGGATGATGGCCACAGTCTTTTTCATGCAACCACTTGGACAAATAGCCGGGAACCTGGTCTCCCTTATTGTTGTTAGTATCTCTCGAAGGTCAAGCGAGGAGAATGTGAGTAGATCCGTCGACATGATGTGGCGTTGGATCATTGGCCTGGGCGTTGTCCCTGGTGTCATTGCCCTTGTCTTTCGCTTCGCTATACCTGAGACACCCCGCTTTATTCTCGACATCGAAGACGATCCCGTCAAGGCCGAATTCGATGCCACACAACTGTTCGGGGATCCTTCCATCGACAGTGAAACAGAGACCAGCACTTGGTACGATTCACATGCCAGCTCAGATGTCTCGACACATCAGGGAGCTCACATCAATCCTGACGAGATTAACCTAGACTGGGTCATCACTGCCGCACGACCTACAACTTTGAACTCGTCGTGGGCTTTATCTCGAGCGGACATCAAGCAGTATTTCTGGGTGGAAGGAAACTGGAGAACTCTTTTTGCTACTTCAATGTCATGGCTTCTCCTAGACTTTGGGTTTTATGGAATTGGTCTTTCCAGCCCACAGTTTCTAGCCAAAACGTGGGGGACATTGGCAATCACGGCTCCGTCACCACCCTGGATGACCGATCCGGACAAGGACATATACGAGACGTTCTTCGACACCTCAGTCCATGCGCTAGTTATACTCAACACGGGCAGTTTTGTGGGAGGAGTCTTATGGATCACCCTTTCCAATCGCCTCAACAGAGTCAGTCTCCAAAAGTACGGATTCCTGGTGCTAGCGGCACTCTTCATTGCACTGGGGACGGTTTTCATCACAGTCCAGCAAGAGGGTGCTCTCGCAATTAGTCTGTACATCCTCGGCCAAATTGCTTTCAACTTTGGGCCGAATTCCACCACATACATCATTCCTGCCGAACTCTTCCCGACGCGATATCGAGCTACTTGTCATGGCATCAGTGCCGGAGCAGGAAAATTAGGATCAATCTTGGTCCAAGTCTTTTCTGCATATTACAAGTTCGGCTCGTCCTCGCCCGGTGATGCCCAGACCAAACGCTATGGCACCATTTTGGTTGTTTTCAGCATCTGCATGATTCTAGGTGCCGTAGTCACCCATTTCTGGATCCCCGAGGTACAAGAAAACACCAAACGAGGCCAGATCCTAGCGGGAAAGGCAAAGAGTTTGGAAGAGTTGGCTTTGGGAAGATGGGGACTAAAAAGCCAGTCAGTTGTGAGAAGCCGGCCAAGGACAAGCATCGATGGCTTATAGTACCTGTCTCCTAAGGTCAACATCTGTCCCTTACCATTGCTGTGTACTAATATTGAAAAGCAATCACCTTGCAACTCTTGGAGGCACATGTCTGCCCTGCCGCTCTGAGAAGCTTTTGTGTCTTCTGGGTTCTCATGATATCTGAATATTGAGAGCAGCCTAACATTGGTTTTCACATGGCATGAGTTCTCCATACGAGTTCACTTCCGATATTGATCATCCTCTGTCTAGAGTCTTCGCCGTCCAGACTTCACGACTGCTAACTGTCTCACAGAGACTTCAGAACTAGCGATAAATGACATGTTCCCACATGCTCCGTTCTTTGTAGAAGAGCAGAACCAGGGTCATCATCGCCAAACAAGTTGCATTGCTCCCCATCTGTCATATGCTCGATCTTCCTCGTGTCTTTTCTTCACTTCACTCCAGCTATTTCTCTTTTTTTATCCTTGGATATCACATGCTGCTTCCCTTCCTCACTGGATATAAGAACGACCTTCTGCCTCCTCCACGCCTCCAACTTTCTTCACTTCTCTCTTTCTCTCAAAAACTTATCTCAGCCGATGTTTAACGTTCTCTTCTGCCAGTTCCTCCCACCGAATCTCTGTCTTCTCTCTTTCATTCTTTGATCTCGCACTTTCTCGCGGACGAGTGCTGATCATCTACTTTTCAATATTTCAGAACTTTGACCCTTTGTCCAAGCCACACTCCTCGCAAGGGTGTCTCCTCTCCCTTCTCGCCGCGTTTCCTACCTCTTCCTTCGCTATCGAGTCCTTCTCAGGCATTCTTCTCACACCAATCAATTTCTTTGATGATCTCTGTTTGTTTCACACGACCTTGATCTCCCAGTCTCTGTTCGAACTTTCCCTACGGTACTACCCATTCTGGTTCTGTCAATCTGGATCTCCTCGGTCAACCTAGATCGGACACACCGATCCATCAGCCGCTACAGTAACATCCACATACACCCTTTACTTCGTGGAAGTCATTGAATCATCATGTCTTTCGAATCTCTCGGCAAGTCTGCTGGTCCAGGTGATGGTTTCATGGAGATCTCACCACCCAGATACATGGTGTCCCAGAACTCTGCCCTGCTACAGAATCGGCTTCGTCAGTCAAATCCACTGAAAAGCAATGCTTATCAGCAAGCTGTCCAACGCCAACATTGTCTGGCGATTGATCTTTTGGCTGTGGTCAAACTTTTCCCAAATGGCCCCAAACGTAAGAGAATGGAGAAATCCATCAGCTACATCCTGACGCCTATCCTGGATCAGAATGTCAAAATCGCCCTCTCGGGCCCAGCTGGCGTTGGGAAGAGTACCCTAGTCAACGCCCTATGTGGGGACACATATATTACCAAGACGGGGGGAAGTGGCGCTGCAGTCACAAATATCGTCCAGGAGATCAAGCAACGGGCACCTGATGAAAATGCTCCATATACCGTTGAGTGCACATATCATACAGAGCATGAAGTCAGAAATTTGCTCGAGAATATCCTAGACGACTATCGCAGATTCGATCTTGACAAGATTGATGAGCAAGACGAAGACTACAAACCGGCCTTAGAAAACCACAACAACTCCAGAGCAATTCTTGAGACCCTTTTCGAGGATTTGCTGGAGTTCAACTTGGATGACTTGATGTACGGAGAACGCGACATCAGCCGCAATGACGCGGTCGAAAGAATGTTTCACTGGTTCGACATGCTCCCTGGAGGCATACAAGGTGGTGAAGGACACTTCCGGGAAATCTTTGAATCAGGAAATTCTTGCAGAGATGCGGTGGTCAAGATACAAACCCATCCCCGATGGCCATTCACGCACACGCTTAGTGTTGCGATTGACTCAGAAGTCCTCCGAGACGGCCTCATCATCGGCGATGTCCCTGGATCTCTTGACACCAACTATCTTCGAGCCAAAGCCGCTCGTGAGTATATCGGTACAGCAGACGAAATCTGGCTGGTGGCAAACATTACCCGTGCCATTACCAACCTTGATATCAGAACCATTATTGACCAATACTACCCTGAAACCCGCAATACTCAAGCATCGGACGTGGGGAAATGCTCAAAGCCTAAGATCACTATTATTTGCACCAATGCAGGCGTGTTTCCTGACGGCTGTCCTCTTGAAGACCAAGATTTAGCTACACTAGCAGGCACAGAAATGGCGCTTGCCCAAGCAAATCAGCGAGTCGCAGAAGCCAACAGCCACGAGGAGAAGCAAAAAGCCAAAGACGATCTCCTGCGATTGAAGATGGAGACGAGAAACTCGAATGTCTCAGAAAAATTGAAAGCGAGGTACAAAGAACAGATGGCCCCGCAGGAACTCAACGTCTTCTGTGTAGACAGCAACATGGCCTGGAAGGACGGTGAGTGTCTCCAACTCAGTGGGATCGTTCCACTCCAGGAGTACGCTGCAAGTCGCATGTCCAAACGTTGGTTCGGTGTCCACAATAGATGTATGGAGCACGATTTTCCTACCTTCCTCAGCTCTATGAAGGACTGGTTTCAGAGACTCGCAGAAGAGGCCGATGGCCTAGTTAATCTCGAACTGCCAAGCAGCGGTGATCTGAGAAGCAAGGATGGGTTCAAAATGTGGCACGGTGGATTCCAGAGTGTTGTCACCAAGTTATTGACAACCCTCAAGAAAAAATGTCCGGCAATCAATGATTCTGCAAGCAGAATGGTAGAGAAAGACTTTTGCAAATTGCCACCTTCCACAATCAGAGCCCATTGCCGAAAATTCGGGCCTCATTGCGGCCGGCGTGGGCGTGGAAAAGGAGTATTAGTCTGTTGGAACGCTGAGCTCGTACAGCACTTCAACAAATTCTCGGCCCTGAAATGGCAACAGCTGGAACAGGCTATGGAAGATAATTGGACAGCCTCAATCGCTGCAATTTTAGCGCCTTTCAATTCGCATCAAGAACAGTATGAACAGCTTGAAGCACCGCTGGCGACTTTAGAACTCCTGAAATCATCAATCAAGAGATTGCACGAGCGGCTGCGATCTGAGAAGACTGATTTCATGGTCAAGCTAAGTGCTATCAAGACGAAAGCGACTACAGGCGGACCATCCTCTTATGTCGCCAATTACTTGGACGCCTTCTATCGCAGCTGCAATCAAGAATCAGGTCAGTCCAGTCAGCGAAATATGACCAGTCATGCATGTCAAAAAGCTAACCTCATATCACAGGCAAAGGAGCCACTAAGCGAAGAATTGCCATACTGGCCGACGCAGTCAGGACAGTCGAATTTGTCTCAAAATATGTCCAACGTCTTAAGACAGATTGTGATAAATTAAAGGAAAGGACAAGAGCCAACCTTACCGCGATCGTCAACCACGCTATTGATCTCATCGCTCCTGAAAATACGACCCAATCAAACCACCCCGACGCAAAACCATACTTCACCAAGTATCCCAAGAAGCGGGACGAGATCCAAAAGAGACTTTCGGAGATTCGGTCTGAGAGTGCCTCCCTCTTACAAGAGATCATCCCCATTCAAGAGAAGGCTCGAGAGCTCGGTTGGATTGACAACGATGATGCCGACAAAGCTGATGAACAATCGGGCGAGACAGCTCTAAGTACCTAGCTTGCTGACTTGATTGCGGGAAGGGCTGAGAGTTTATCTTGAACAACAAGAGAAAATGATTCTGTTCTTGACATTGACGAGACTTTGAGGCTGAGACTGTGCAATATGGGACACGGTCCTCGATTTTGACCTTTATCACGATCTTGTATCAGAGAGATGGATCAAGATGCTGAATCATTTTTCACGAGTGCGCAAACTGGCCTTTTCATGCTTGCTTGGGGAGCAAGGAAGCTTAACAGATATGGCGGAAAGAGAACTGGGCTACCGGAATTGACCTCGAGATTGATTGCTTGCAGGACGTCACTTTTGTTTCTTTTGTCAATAAGACAGCAGGTACCTAGATAATCATCATCATCAGTAGGCTAGAAACACGTTCTTCTGGAATAATACATTCCCCTTCACATCACTGTTCTGACGTGAAAATCAGATCCAGACCAAGAAGGCGCAACAGAGGCAGACGCAGACGCAGACGCAGACGCGGACGCAGACGCAGACGCAGGGTCTTTACATAAATAAAAGCCAAGATTATATTTTTATTACCACCGTATACTATACTATGTATACGTGTGTGTTGTATATATATATATGGATTTCTGCTGCACGTATTTCATGCAGGGGCTAGGCAGGGCGAATCGAATATGCATGCACATAAGCTCGCTCGCTTGCTTGCCCCGGGTTCCCTTTTTCGTAATATCAGGCAAATCTATTTGCCGATCCATCCGGTTTCATACCAAGGATCAGTAGGATCGTAGGGGAACTTTCGAATGACCACATCACCCAAATATCCCTCGAGGTTGTAGTCTTCGGACGAGACGCCCACGACACATTGGGCGGGTTCCTGGCCGAAGGAAGTGACTTCCGAGGCGTTCCCGCCGCCATAGTTGATGCGTACTTGCTGGACGGTCTGGCGAGACGCGTCGGTGGCGAGGTAATTGTGTGGGGTGATCATGATGGCGCTGTGGGCGGTGGTGAAGACAGTGTTGGGTAGATCACCCGTGTGAGGTACGTGATGCATTCCCAGGTTGAACCACAGGACGAGATCGGTCTGGGTCAGGTTTTCGCCGTTGAAGAAGGCTTCGAAATCGACGGGTGGGTCGAAGACGTCTTGGCTGTTGTATGGGTGGGCACTGCGTGGTTCGGTGTCGTGCTGTGCCGTCACCATCAAGTCGTGGGTAACCCAATTGGCGGCGTTTTCTAAGTTGGTGCTGTTGAGGATCGTCAGGTGAGCGGTCGATGCGGTTGGCAGGATTCGGTATCCAGGATACTCGCCGAATTCGTTAACTTGATCTGTGTTGATGATGGAGTATTGCGTGAATGGATCCCAGAAGATCTTGCCGTCGTCTTCAGTCTCCAGAAGGTTCCGCTCCAGCTTCATCGTGTTGCGTGGCTTCTTCGACCAGGCGTATGTCTCGGTCGTCGGTACCAATTTCGTCAACTCCATTGTGTTTTCCGTGCCCAGAATATCGAGATCCAGCTTGAAATTGATGACGTGGTCGTGCATGGAGCCTGACACGCTTTCTCCTGTGATCTTGTATCCATAGTCTCCGTTGTTGGCCGCGTTGGTCGATTGGATATATCCGGAAGCTCGCACGTCCACTCCGATCGAGCCGTCCATGTAGAACTCGTACGAGAACATGTAATCGTCTAGTGAGCTAGTTAGAAAGAGAACCATGACGGACGAATGCGTGTGTCCAGCGAGGAGGAACTGATCTCTCTGAATGCAAGGGAACTGTCAAAAAGACTAGTGATGTACTTACAATTTCCAATTGTGCAGATGTTTCGAACCGTGAAGATAATATTCTTGGTCACACTGACATAGTCACCGGTAGAGTGGCGTTGCAATGGGTAGGCAGGATCGTGCTCGAACAAGCAGATGGAGTTGAGATGTGTTCGAGTAGTTTCCCGAGTGTAGAAGCTGGTATTGAGGTATGTGCTGTAGCTGGGGCAATCGTATCCGTTAACCAATTCGAACGAATAAGGCCCAAAGCCATAGTAGCTGTCAAGGTAGGCTGTTCCGGATTGGAAAGGATCGTTGGCCGCATAATGTGCCAGGGCCTCCTGGAGACCCAGCTCGTAGATGATTCGCTCGCCCTTGTATTTGACGTCGTGAAGATGCATTCCAGTGTCACGATTGAAGGATATGAAAAACTCAAAGTCCATCCATTTGACAAACCTTGCATCTTTGTCAACTGTGAATCGAGCTCCAGTCGGTGCAACCAAAGTTGGTGGCTGTGACACATCCATGGGCAGAACTGGGCCTTGCTGGTCAGTGTGACCCCATGGACCATCGGTGTTGATGGGAATCTTGACGAAATCTGGCGACTCCCATGCTGCTCGAAATTCTTCCGTCGTTTCGTAAAAGATGTTGTTGTAGAGCCATCCTTGGAATTCCCACTCGGCTGGATCACGTCCAGTGACATCAGATTTGAAATACAGGCCAAGCGGCAGAAGGGTCATGCTGTCAAAGTCTCCTTCTGGATATCCAAAGAAGGAATCCCATCGAACGACTCGTCCATCATCCTGCCAATACGGATCTACTCCCCAGACGGAGAGGGTATCGTTTTCGGAGCCGGTGGCACTACCCCCGATGAGGTCTTCCGTGATGTCTGCTACACTAGCAGTGATGACACTAACCCATTCATAATAGACAGTTTCATAGTCAGCGTCCAGATTGCGAACTTTGCCACCCGCTTTCTTTGTGTATATATACTCCAAAGGAGTCCAGGTGGTCGTCCCTTCCACAGCAGGCAAGGGACCGACAATCAGATCTGCATAGTATGGTTCATCCACTGAAGATATGGAAAGAATCACGTGTGCATTCCGTGTCGGGGGTGGGGAGTCTCCATCGAGATATGCTAGAGCATCAGTCTTGTTGGGCTGGAGAAGCTCAATCAGAGTGCTGTAAAAGGCGTCAGCGGCCAGCTCTTCAAGCCGCATCATCAACTTACATGGTGTTGTCCCAATCAGTGGCATTGGCAGTCACAGTCAAGTTCAAATCAGGTTGCGCAAAAAGCCAGCTAGCAACATCGGCAACTTCGAGGTCTGACAAGCCATAAAAAATGTTTGCTTTTGGCGCCGACGAATCCACGAATGCAGACGTGTCCGTGCAACTCCCCTCAGTGTCTCGCTTTACAAGAGGGTCGGTAGGTAGCCTTCGATGGCGATACTCCTTTTGAAGCTTGGGGATGGCCAAGACTGGGACAGAGGTAGTCAGAAGAGCGACGCCATACGTGAGAAAGACTGGGAACCGCATTTTGACGTTTGACAGCCTCAGCGGGGTGAAGGTCAAAATTTCCCAGCGCAGGCCCGTCATGTCTTGTCTCTAGATATATGTCGGGAGTCACTGTAGCCAGGAATCCTTGTCCCAACCGGGTTGGTTCGGTCGGAGAATCCCACCATCGTTGTCGCCGCCGCAAACCTACAGCCAGGTTTTCGTATAGAGATAGCTCTTGATCCCAACTATTACGAGAGTTTGCTCCGACCCACGTGGAATACAAGCTTGTGCATCATGGTCAATAGCGTATAGTGGTTACAGTAGTTTGACTGGCCGTTAGCGAATCAATGTTTAGCGAACTCTGGAGTCCAATCGCGTGCGGTAAGCTTAGCCGTGTTACTGCCATCCTCGCGAAAATTGATGTTAGGACCAGTAGCCGACACAATAGATTTGAAGCTCAGTAAACACCTACCGAATATAGCCGAGCGTTGCAGTAGCCCTGTGTTCGCCAAGCCAGCGAGCCTCACGTAAGTCATCGTCAAATGATATCACTCCCCGGATCGCGAAAGATAAGAAGCAGAGCGGGCAACATGGGATCAACGTGGTAGAAGTGAACAAGTGAAGTTGATTAATGCACCCCAAAGTCTTGGCAGCGGAGCGGAAGGCCAATCATCAGGTTTAGATAACAAGGTGGATCGCTCCTTCCATTGATAACGCCCTTGCAGCCTGATTCCAACCTTTTACTCACGTCTCCGGCGGGAGGAAGGCGCAACTTGGGTGCTTGGGAAAAGAATCCGTGGTTCTTGCCCTCGACACGGCGCAGGTTTATTCTTTAGCAACCACACAATCCCTGTAGCCATGCGTGCCATGATCGACCGGCATTATTTCGTACGTATCAGACAACAGATAGAACACCAACTATCCCAACCTCCTCCATGTCCCTGTGGGCTTGCGTGACGTGCCTGCAGGTGCCACGGTTCTTGTGCGAGTTCGCTTCAAGGTCAAACCCTCAACGTAAATCCTTCTCGGGCCATAGTACTGGTCATGTGCATACGGAGTACTCGTATGTATATAGGTCGTCCGTCCAGCTCGCGCTAATGCCCTAGCACACAGCCATGCTAGACCTGCATGAAAGAAACCCGGGGACCCTATCTGCTTATCGGATCACATTGTTCGGGCCATGTCCACGAAAAAATGACAGAACATATTGTTCACGCCCAATTTTCAATCGCTCTTATCGTCGAGAAGGCAGCCCAGAACCCAATCTACAACCTTGCCAAGTGTCTATCTTGCTACGTCGAATCGGGCCATGACGCATGGGCTTTTCTAGTGACCCATGAAAAAGATTCCGTCGTCCATCACCCGAAAAGCCGGCGTCACAGAGGATCTGCCGATATATTGCATCTATGCATAAGTGTACCCGACAATATGTAAAATTTTACCACCGACAACGCTTCCGGCCGGACTTGTCCGAGCTCGTCTTTAAGATAGGCTTCGATCGGCTCGTAGAAACGCTCTACATGCAGAGGTGAAATAGAATAGTCATAGTTCGCCAGCACGAAAGGCGATAGCTAAGCTTGTATAGGCAGGTGAGTTGTGCGTTTGACTTCATTGGCCGGTTTCTCAATCTCTGTCTCACATGGAAGCTCGGACTGCTCGGGCGATCTAGGTCGGATGCGTTGCACCCAACAGGCAGGCCTTGCGTTCTCTTTAGGGTGCCTAATGTGCCTGTACAACACCAGCCTCGTTGGCCTGAGCGGTAATTTTCTTCTTGTAGGCATTGACATCGCCTGGGAACTTCTCGACCGTGCCCTTGTCACATACCCAAAGGCTGGTGCACACGTTCTGTAACATGGTGACATCGTGGCTGACCATCAACACACCGCCCTGGAACTGTTGCAACGCCGTCGATAGAGCGTCCATCGCTTCAATATCCAGGTGGTTGGATGGTTCGTCCAGGACGAGGATGTGAGGATTGGTCAACGACAAACATGCGAATGCAACTCTGGACTTTTGACCACCAGAAAGGAGCTCCAACTTTTGTAGGCCAGTCATGCCTGTGATGCCAAAAGCACCGAGATGTCGTCGATACTCTTCGTCGGTTTTGCCCGGGTAGGTCTTTTGCATGAACCCTACGGCTGATGTGTTCATGTCGAGAGCATCGACGTGATGTTGGGCAAAGAAGCCTATCCTTAATCGCGGGTTCTGGGATATCAGTCCAGAAGTGGGGGTGAGCTGCCCGATGAGCAGTTTCAACACCGTCGTTTTGCCCGCACCGTTGGGACCAACGATACCAATCCGAGAGTCAAGCTGGACGTCAAGATCCACGTTGCGCAACAAAGGTTTATCCTTGGTATACCCGAATGCCACGTTGGACATCTGGATAATTGGAGGTGACAACTTTTCCACATCTGGGAATTTGAAGTGGACAAGGTATTCAGCCTCAGGGGGCTCAAGAACAGGCATCTTCTCCAATTTCTTGATTCTCGACTGGGCCTCGGATGACTTGGCTGCATTGTAGCGAAACTTGTCGATAAAGGCCTGCAAGTGAGCACGTTGTGCCATTTGGTTCTCGTACTCACGTTTGGCCGTCTTGCGTCGCTCTTCCTTGGTCGCGTAAAAGGAGTCAAAATTTGCTCCTTTGTAGTAATCGAGGCGTTCAGAGTGTTGATGGATGATGTCGGTGGCAACTTCGTTTAGGAACGCTCGATCGTGAGAAACCACGAGCACGGTACTTGGGTAGGTCTGGAGATAATTCGACAAGAAGGTGATGGATGGGACGTCCAACATGTTGGAAGGTTCATCGAGAAGCAGTAAGTCAGGCTCACAGAACAATGCTCTTGCGAGTGCCAATCTCATTCGCCAACCACCAGAAAAGGTCTTTGTGGCAAATTGTTGACGTTCAGTTGAGAAGCCTAGACCTGCTAGAATGCTTGCAGCTCGAGATTCTGCCTTGTCTGACTCCATCTCACTCAGTTTAGCTTGTATGTCTCCCAAAGTGATATCGAGACCATCCTTTTCGTGGTCCAGTCGGCCGGCGTCTTTGGATGTATCCGCCAATTTCGAACGTTCGGCTTCAAGTGCTGCCAGTTGATTGGTGATTTTGTCCTGCTCAGCCAACAGATGTTTGCGCCAGACATCTGCATCAAGCACGGCTTGAAGAGCAGGTGTGTCATCGCCAGTGATCTCCTGTTCAACATGGAGAATGGATATGTGGGTTGGAATGGACACCTCACGTCTGCTCAAAGCTCGGAGTAATGTAGATTTACCAATACCGTTTTGGCCGACCAGACCATAACGACGGCCATATGCCAAAGTCAAATTGGTGTCGGTAAGAATGCGTTTACCAGAGATGGATACGTCAATGCCGTCGACCTTGATGTCCTTGCTCTTGGACTGAGCGTCAGCACCAAGTTGAAGAGGATTGACGGCCATGAAGAACTCTTCATATGACTGTGCCTCATCTGGCAGGTCAAGTAACCGTGAAGCCTCATATTCGACATTTTTCATAATCTTCTTGTCCTGCTTGGCCCGGATTTTACGCTCGGCCTTTTCTAATTTCTTCTTGTCGACCTTGGATTCAACTTTGCGGGAATTGGCGGCCTCGAGGTCCACGGCAGCGGCAGTCAAACCTAATGTGGACGAAATATTCCTCTGCGAACTGACTTGGATGCTGTGTTCCAATTTCTTCGCAGTGAATGGTAGTTGTCGTCTCTCCGGGTCCACACCATTGGCTTCACTAAGTCTGGAGATGAATTTTTCGACGAGGTTTCTGATGGCGAGTTCATTTTGCTCAGAGAAATCCCCAGACGCTGAGGTCAATAATGATGTTATCGTTTCAAGAGCTTCACCGAGCGGTGACTCGGCAGCTGCGTCCTCTTCAGATGTGTATAATTTTGAAGCATGATGAAGATAGCCCTATGGAGTGTATTAGCAATCGTTGAGATGATGTCTACCAGAGAAAGCCTGCCGCCCAAGGCTCTGAGTCGGACAAGCAAACTTCAAATCACGTGGGATGATGCAGAAATTTTGGCAAGAGAACTTACCACGGAGTATTCAGACAAGACGTGATCAATGTTGGGAATTTGAGCCTGGATTTCAGCCTCCATTCTGGTAACCTGCCAGATTCCACAATCGATGAGGCCGCTCGTTGTCTACTGCCGCTTACCTAACTGGATCGATTTTGAATCTTGGAGTGTGAAATATATTTGGGTTTCAAGCGAGGTCTCAGACCATTTCTGTTGGGTACGTCTGGAAACCAAATTCTAGTCCGAAAGACGCCGGACTCTACTGCAGGACGGAACAAGTTTCGAATCTGGGGATCTCCCTTGGTGCATGGAGCATAAAATGGTTACCATGATTCGGATTTGATGCCTCGATCAGCGGTTGATGTGGCGGGTTTGAAATATGGCTTGGCGTTATCGAGACACTAGTCCCTGGTTGGCCTAGCACATGGGATCTTGGCAGATCCTACCTGCACCTGAAGGAGGAAGTCACGCGAACGTCTCTTGCACCAATCACCCCGAGAAGCCGGGATTGTCTCGCCGGAACCTCGCCTAGGAATGCATGCGTATGCGTACGGAGTATACGCACGCGAAGAAAATTAAGCCATCCATCGCCAAAATGCAAAGTTCTTGCTCAAAACGCGTCATATGCGTAAGCAACAGGTGGGGTGGGGAAAATTAATCAGGGCCAAAACCGGGTGTCCTGCTGGACAGTTCAAACCACGCCCACTCAAACGGCTGGGACGTCCCGTCTATGCCTGGGTCATGAGGAAGCATCAACTGCGACTCCAAGAAAACAAGCATTCAAACCCGAGGAATTGAGACTCAAGGAACATGACTTGGAAGCATAACTCTGACATCTTCAGTCTGCCAAAGGTGGAGGATGGCTGTTGTCTCGGCTGTCAGCTTTCAAGTCGAGGAGGGAACAGCCGGCTCCGGTGATAATTTGTCTTTGTTTGGAGACATTGTCCAGACCAGTCTTGACAGCTTGACTTTCAAGGTTGTTGGTGTCAGTGTGATCCGGACACGTGCAGATCATTATTTACAATTGGCCGAAACCGGTGATATTGCTCGTGTTGGCCGTTGAAGTTGTCGTGTCGAGAATCTTGAAAATACAGCTAGCTAGTAGCTCTAGAGGCAGATTCATTGTGGATGAATTTGATTTGAGTCTTTGGACATGACAATATTGATACAGATGAGTGAGTCACTAGGTTGGTAGGATGTGTTAGGTGCATGGGATGGTAGACGCGTCGAGGTAGCTTGGGTGCTTTGGTTAAGTTTGAGTTTCTGACCCCCGCACGGTGAAGAAGGGAGGGACCTGTGGGCATCGCCAGGGCGCTGCTCTTGTCCATGACTATAATTTATTAAGCCCTTGGTATGGTAACCACTGGCAGGCTCTATCGGCAGTCAGAAGAAGGACATGCAGGCACCTAAGCCCTTTGAGGAAGACGCCATGGCTTCCATCAGCACACCCATAACAGCCGAGGACCACCAAACCCCGCCTAACTCGGACCTGGAGCACAGCTGAGAATCACTGAGAGAGAGTCTGGTTGTAAATTGTGATTACTTGTTGACTTGGTGACCTTCACGTCCTGATCCTACAACCAAGTACATTGGTCTCTAGGGGTCTAGTAAGCTGAGTATCTTTTTAGCAATGGATCTCTAATAAGCCATGTCATTCTCACAATGTCATTCTCACAAGTCAGAGGTTTCGTTGGCAGTTGTTGTTGATTGGGTCTGTGCTGAACCGGCAGCCTGGGTACTGGCAGGCTGTCTCCGCTCTTGTGCTACCAACACCAATCTTAGACGCGATCTTGCTTGTGCCCGCATCCCTGCACAACATTCCACCTGTTCGATGTTCGATGAGCAGGCAATCCCAGTCCCGTCTCGAACAAGTGTCACGCCATCTCGTGTAGATATGTTTGGAGTGAGGAGCTCTCGTCATCGAACTTGTGCCTCTAGCTGACACTAGGCAGACTCAAAGACTCACACTGACAGCTTATGGCTGTTATGCGAGTCGGGAGAAAAGCTCGAGATGCAGACGACTGTGATCTTGAATTTGTTGTTTGCGTATCGGAAATTCTTCTCGATCGGCTGTGTCGTGTCTTTGGCGAACGCCACACCTGAAAGTCCAAGCTTGGGACACGCGACGCGACATCTGACTTTGGCCCGCACAACATCCGCTGAACCTTGTCACACTGATGGGACTCGCGTCAAGTCTTGTCATCCTTCTACAACGTATCACAACACTCATCGACCCTTTTTCTAAACCTCCTAACAATACAATCGACCTGCCGGGTAAGGCCGGGAAACCCACCACAGCTTCGAAAGAGCAAGACCTTGCAAATCCTTGTGGGCAAAGAGGCAAGGATTGCCCACTGTTTTCTTACATTACAAAATCAGTTCAGTCATGCAGCATAATAATATTTTCCAATGGGGCATTCCTACCGGCCAGCGTGGGAGGAGATAATGTCAAGGCTCGTTGAAACTGTCTGATAGGTTTGGGAAGCTTCTTCCCCCGACGCCAACAGGCAAAGAATCCGAATCGTCAAGGTCAAATCTGGGTCCTGGTGGTCGTGGCTGGCGTCTTGACACCAGGATCTACCATCCGTCTCGTCAGCCATTCACGTAAACTGACAATGGCGTTCCCTGCTGGCCTTGCATGTGGATGCTTCATACATGCATGATTTGATGCATTACGCGCTACCACGCTTGGTCTGTACTCCCAGCCTGCTTTCCATCCAGAGGTTGCGTATTTACAAGTCTCTTGCTGCTCGCTTCGGCTGCATTGTCACGATTGCATCTGCATGTCTCCGTCTACTACTACTCTCAGCATCCGCACCGAGGGGCATGGCACTCAGAACAGGGAATGAGGGGAGACGGCAGACTATTTTGCAAAGAGGCGGCTGAGAGAACTAGAAGCGACATGCGTAAACCTGCTTATGTCCGGATGCTACTTCCTTGTCTTTAGGAAAAGCAGGGAGCATTGCGTGTGTAGAGGGGTACCCACGATTCAACCAGCATGCCAGGGTAATGTAGGTGGCCATCGAGAAGACAGACGACACTGTGAGTCTCCTTTCCCGTAAAGAATCAGACAGCAAATGGCGCAAGTCAGCAAGGATTCTAGACGCGAACAGTCGTGAAACGATTTCTAAGTCTCAGACTTTTCGGCACTAGCATGAGGGATATCAACCCCAGACTTTGCACTTGTAAAGAAAATGGAGGAGGCAAACAACTGTCATCCTTTAGAACAAACTCAGATTCGACACCAGGTGCGCACTACATCTACTCCGTACGTAGCTGCGACCAATTCGGTTGGTCTTGAAATGTACAGACGAGGTCCACTTGGGCGGCGGCCGGGTCCTTCGCATAGCTGCCAGTCGTTGAGCCCCAAAGCTCGATTTCTCTCGGATGTATTGTATGTATTGTATCTAGCCTGGGTCAAGAGGCGCCCAACAGTCGACTGCAGGTTTACGTTTCCAGGTTTCCAGGTTTCCAAGGCCGTGTTTGGGTCAATGCAGACACAAGTCGTCGTGGACCTCAACAGGCGCCCCGCATGTCGAGCTTCTGAAACGGTCGCACGGCAGTTGGTTGAAAGGCGGTTGAGGTGCAATGCCGTTAGGTTTCTACGAACAATACTCGCAACATTGCATTGTTGAATCTGTGCCAGCCCGTCAATTAAGTGATTTGATGAAGCGGTCAAGGTCTATATGGCAAATGAGCAAGTCAGCCCGCAGCTTATGCATTGTTGACGCCCACCCCCACTGGGCTCCAGGCATTGACGCAACCGCGCAGGTTGGAGACTCAAGAGTGGAACGATATACGCCAAATGGATGGGCCCCTGATGTTGTGTTGGCTTGTCAAACTGTCAGTTGTAGTTCTGGATTGGAGGTAGCCCATTTTTAGGCATGACGGGCCTGCTGTGGCTCCCGGGTCAAGAATCAAGACCCGTTGACAGATCTACTTAAACAACATGACTGGGTTAGCACAGGCTTCTTGCCGTTGAGGTGGCGCCCACCTGTGTACAAAACATGGCACGGCTGATCTAAAGTCAAGACATCTCAAAGTTTACTTTTCGGAAATGGATTGCAGTGCAATGTTGGCACATGCGGGACTGGTGGAGAGTGGGATTGGCACAAACGCGCCTGATGTGGGTTGAGCCGTGATTGAGAAGTCATTTCTTGTTCCTTGTGCACTCGATGTTAGGTCTTGAGGCCACTGACTTGGGTAGAGAAGACGGACAAAACAACAACAGTAAGTACCTACCTTAGGGAGGTGTTGTTCATTGTCCGAACGAGAAGTCGTGGGGGTGACAAGCCTAGGAGAAACGTTGTCAGGCGTTCGGGAATTGGGAGTATGGTGGGTGTGTAATCTCCTCAGTTTAGCTACCGCTCGGTACACCATTAGGCATAACCTCTGACTCGATGGGCACCCCAGGCGCCTTCGACGCCTAAATTCGCCCGCATGACTTAACGCCCACACAAGGCGCCCCAGCTGGTGGGAACTTTGTTTGTCCAGGTGCTGCAAGGCGCTCCGTAACTCGATGTAACTAGTACAACCCGCACAACCCAGTTCCACCAGCCACCCCTCCATCCTCTCTGTTGCACCATCCAGTTGGGCGCTGGCTGCAGTACTACCATCCGTCACTCACCAACTCACGTCTACCACCGTTCACCAGGGCCACCAGGGCCACCTGGGCCACCTGGGCGGGCCAAGTGCATCACCGGCGGCAGTTCCACGCCGAGGAGGCGGACCAACAGCACCTAAATTGACTTGATTAGATGCCTAACACTTCAAGCCCCAATCAAGGCACTTTATGTGTCTATCACTTGGGCAGGACCCATTCGTCTCTGGTTCTTAGGCTCCCAGGCTCTCTCCTCCACTGCCTTTACTCTCACTCCTCCCGCACCAGCCAACACACCAATCCATCCACCCCATCCATCCCATCTTCATCCTCGCCTCTCACCCTCCCTCCACCATCACTTTCTCCATATTCACGCTTCAGAGATACACCTACTACTCCATTTTCTCTCTCCCTCTTTCACTTTGCACATCCTCACACATCATTTCAGGTTGTATCGGCACGTCGTTTGCTATTCGCCTTGTCTTTCGTCTAGTGTTCATGTTTGTTCCTGCTACTCATCTTGCCACGCCTTCTCCAATGCAACGCAGTCAAGTCGCGTGTTTCGCCCTTTTCCTCTAGTCCCTGCCCGCGTCGGTTTCGATCAACAAATTCCTCGCCATCCACCAACGCTCTACAACTCGAATCGTACCTCAGCCGCTCGTTCTCCACTCCTGCTTCTCATCTTCCACCTCAGATGGTTATCCCGCCATGAGGACGTTCCTCGTGAACGTGATCCGACAACACAGGGCTCACCCGCCTCGAGGGCAGTTGGCCTCACACGTTTGAATGGAGCAACCCGGGGAACACATTGCCACGGTAAACTCTATTGCCCTTCTTTACACCGTCATGAATCTAACTACTCTCTAGCTATGTGCTATTGGCACCATGGGCATAGCAGCCGCAGGATTGGCCCTCGGCACATCAGATGGTGAATCCTACCTCATCAAGCCTGGCAAGAGGAAGGCCCCTGGCTCAAATCCTACTATACGCTCTCCTATGACGCCTGATCCCTCTTTTTTGTCCCGGCCGGCCACCTCATATCCTTCCTCCCGACCACCTCCCCGCCCTGAGCCCGCCGAACGACGCATGTCCACCTCTATCCTCAGAAGAAAGACCGTCAGGGCCATGACCCCGTCCTCCTCCACGGCTAGTAACGGAGCACAGTCAAGGGAAAGTTCTCTCACAAGACATAGTGTCTTACCGTTCTGGTCCTCGGACAGGGACTCTTCGTCCGAACGCAAAGAGACGAGACCTACCTCTTGGCTAAGACGGATATCAAGCATTTCTCGTGGAAGCCATGGCCGCCCTGTGTCCTCCTCTTCCAAATTGGACGAGCCCATCCGAACTTCTACGCCTCCCATTGACGAGATGCATCAGCCTAACAAGCTCGTCAAACGGTCGACGTCCAGGCGTATCATGAGCAGCGACCGTGACACACCAGCATTGCTGAGGCGTCCAGCAACCAGCCATCAGCGTTCTGCAACCTTCTCCGGTGCTCCATACACACGTCCCTTGACAACCGAGTCTGTCCTGGTTGCGGAGCAGCAGAGATATATTACACAATCATCCACCTGGAGACCATTTTTTGAATCGAATATACCGAGGAAGAGATTTTCGTCCGGCGGCCCACGAGAGCCATCGCCTCGGACGATCTCGTGTACTCCCCAGCGTCCAGCAACACTCTTGATGGCTGCCGCTGTAGAACCTCAAGTCACAATTGATCACGAATCAGACCGCCCTTCGGCGTCTCCGGACCAGTTATTCGTTCCCCCAATACGGCGGCATAAGATCCGTCGTAATCTTGGTTCTTCTCGGAGAGCCTTACCCCCACGTCACTTCACTGATCCAATCGTAAGAGTAAACAAAGATGCAGCATATGGTAACATTGTTTCTCCAAAAGGTCATTCCCAACTCTCGCCTCTGTCAAATATCTCTGACTTTGAGGTCGAAATGCCCCGCGGTACTCCTATCTTCACATCGAGCCCCCAGATGCACAGTTTGTCACAGCACAAATTTACATTCTCAAACTCTGTGTCGGCAGCCCCGTCTGATCCCACAACCGCAAGCTCTGACAATGACTTCAGAGTCTTTACCGATGATGACTCCATGGATATGCAAAGCGATTCGGCTTATGACACATTGGCTACGCGTGCCACTGCGAGTAGTCACTCCGGCTTCCGCCAACCCAAGATTGAGACCATCTTCAGTGAGGTTCCAGCCTCACCCAGGCCCGACCACATGCCGGGACTCGAAAGCTTGATGGAAAGAGCCACACTGGGTGACCACGAAATGAAGCTAGATGGTGCTAATGAGGTCACATCTGGCGTTGGAATGGGGATCATTGGGCTTACCGACCATAATCAATCCGGCTCCTCGGAAGAAATGTTGACCCCGGTCAGAGGGCCTCGAGTGGGCTTTGAGAGTACTATCACAACCCCAGTACCGAGACGAAAACATCACCATGACGCCATATTGAATTCTTCTCCTCCGTCCATGGGGAGACTGCCACGAACCGAAGTTGAAGAACCTGAGCTACCTTCTTTGATGGACGTTGACGATGAGGCAGCCCATGACGATGCTGACATCGATTGGTCTCCAGAGATCGATAAGGAAAGCCGGGATAAGCAATCGGCACCTGCATCAAATGGCTTTGCTCTCCGGTTCGACCACATGCCAGAAGACGATTTTGACGAGCCACGCTCAACGAAAAGATCTTCTATCTTTGACTGGTCAGAGCATCAGAAATTTGCCAGCGAGCAGTCCAATGGAGTCAGTCCTCGCCCGAAGACAGTCCACGGCAAGCAAAGCAACAAGGCTGGCCGTAGCCGAGCTTCTGGCCGTAAAAGCAATGCTGCATTGCACCTTCGCAGTCAAAGCGTGCCCACGAATCGTGACAGCTTGACCGAGACGGATGTGCCCTCGTCTGCCACCAAATTTGGAACTTGGGCGCTCGGAACGAAACCTGTTAGCGAGGAATGGAGCGACGATTTTGAGTTTGACGATCTAGAGGATGTTGAAGAACCTCAGGACCAAGTTCAAGACGATAAGGCTTGGAAGCGGGAATCCATTCGGAGCGTCAAAGTGCCTCAGTCCATCATTGATCGACAACACAGTGTCCATGTTCAGTTTGGTCAAGTCCGGGATTTCATGCTTTTAGTGGAAGAGCTCAAACGACTGCGGGTCCAAGGCACTTATCTCGGATTAATAGATGGGAATTCACGACAACTATGGGAAGATGCAGGGAGCATCATCGACTTGGCCACGGTGAATGAGGAGGAAGACACAAATCTGCGCCCACCTTCCCCAGTCTCCTCGGAGTTTTTTGGCGATGAGACACCACCTCAACACAAGCTAACAGAAGATGATCATGGCCGTAATTGGGATTTAGGCAGCACTAGAACCGTCAACCGACGGTCGATCTCGAGCCCTGCGACACCTCCCTACGGAAGATCACGCGGAGAAAGCCTTCAAACCAAGACCTTTCTCCAAACCATCCATTCACACCGATCTGGGGCTGAGCCTTCGGTGGTGAGCTCCCCTGCACAGGGTCGAGACAAGCTGCCCTTTGATACTCAAGATTTGCGAGATCTTGTCGTTCGAGCTGGCGTCATCACACGTGCGTTGAAGGAGATTGTGCGAAAAGCAGAAGGTGTTGCGACCAGTCCAGAGAGACTCTCGATATCCAAGTTCTCCCAGGATCCTGCTTTCCGTCAGATTTTCGTACCACCAGACACCTCGTCTAGCCCGACATCAAAGAAGCCCAATCTCCCCAAGAGTCAGAGTGCCAACAGCTATTTTGATGGAGCCGGCAGCGGCAACAATAGTGGCCACGATGCTATGCCTTCGCTGAATCTTTCCAATGCAGTGGAGGCCAACTGAGAGGATCACATCACGGATTTCATTTTGTTTGACAATGTACAATACGATGGCATGGCGTTGATGACACGGTCAGTGTTGCATTGGGAGGCGCCGTCATCCGCATTTTCTGGATCCACAGGGTGGCGGTAGAGTTGGGTATACCAAAAAAAGAGCGGGCGAAAAGCTTGTAATCACTGGGATATGAATGTTCACGATTCTCGTCGAGTCAATGGAAAAGCCACAAAAGGGTGGAGAGGCGGAGGGGGGCCACGGTGGGTGTCTGTGCATGACAGGTGCCGACTCGTGTTGTTGGAGAGATTTTGACTCGCCTTGAGTAGGGAACAAGGGGATAAGTTGGTCCATTGGATTGTTGGGCTACTGGACCATAGGCTGTCAGCTCGATGAATGCGGAGTGTTGGGACATGGGATATTGTTCCTGACTTGTATCTGACGAGAGAATGTCGCGATGACGACAATTACTTTAGAAAGAGTGAATGATACTGCATGGCGTGTACAGATTGACGACGCCGAGAGAGGAGTGAGGATGAGATGTCAGAGAGGGATATTCGCTGTGTACCGTATTTCAACGAAGTCCTCATGCACTCCTTTTTTACAAGAGTAATGAATGCGAGTCATGTAGAATGCGCTTCAACCTACACGTCCGAGTCATGCTTGCCGTTTCCCCGAAACTTGAGTCGCACTTGCCCGGCGAGCTTCAGAATGTCTTGGCAAGCCAATTCCGACCGAGTCAACCTCGTCACAGTTATCAACCCCATGCTACATGACTTTGAAGCTCTCAAACAACTCTCTACACCCCGTAGTCCGCCTTTTTCGATCGAGATACAGCTTCTGAGTACCTCAGATCCCGCCGTCTGATCGTCCACCTCCCTCCACCACGTCCGTATCACGACAGAGGCACCGTTTTCCTGTGCATGCCACATCACCCTCTCTCCCTCTTCAACCCGTTCGATCTCTACCTCTCCGATAGCCACCATCATCATGCTGAACCGAGTCCCCCGTCTCGCCACGCGCTCAGCGCAGCCTTTGGTCTCTCGCCTCCGCATGCAACAACCTCTGCAAGTTCGGACTGCCCAGCCTTTCCGTCTTGCGAGCTCTCATTCCGCCGCCCACGAACTCAAGGGCAGTGACGGTGGCCACGAACACGATGAACATCATGGCCATGATGACCATTTCGACCCTCCCGGCGGTTGGCTGTGGGGTATCAGACCCGGTGAAAAGGCTGAGAAGGAAGGTTGGGAACCTTTGGCCTATGTCTTTGTCGGTGCGTGGGTGGTTGCGGTGGCGGCTTATACAATGAAAGAGGACACATCGTGAGTTTTACCCGTCTTTCCCCATTGGCAGTATCTGGAATTTGAAAATGGAGACGTTGAGTCATGACTGGACTGGACTGCGAATATTGTGAACTTGGTCAAGGGGGCTTACTGACCTGTGGTGTCTCACCAGGATACAAACGTGGGCGTTAGAAGAGGCCCGGAGAAGACTTGAGCAAGAAGGGTTCTATGACGAATCAAAGTAAAACTCTTGACCATGTTGGAACACTGCACGGCTGCAGAGACCACTCCAACTAGTCAAGCAATGTGGGGCTGAACGACTGACCAACATTGCCGGCCATTCGATCAGCATATCACCGTGTCCTTTCGGCGTTTTTGGGCTGTTGAATGTTTTCAGATGCACAAGATGCAAATACGCAACTGCGAGTCCAGACCGCGTGGTCTCCCAAGAGCCACCGGGATACAAATGCAGGAGATACAAATTTCTACCGGGATCGGATCAGATCAAAAGGCAGATAGAGCCTCTGAGGAGCCCTGCTGAGGGTGCCATAGTGCAACAAAGTCAGAACATGTTATAGGGTGTCGGGCTAGCTGCTGGTTGACAAACCGATGTTAACCTGACCCTAACTGGTGTTTCTGCCATGGTATCATAGTATGCAGCTCACGTTCTTGTACATATGAATCCCTATGCCATGAGATTTCTCCAAGAGTTAAGATGAGAGGTTTCTTTCCTCCTGTGTATTGATCCTCTGAACCAAATTACCGAACTATTGTCCCGTGGTCATCCATCTATTTGTCTGTTGATGGATCATCTATCATCTATCATCCATTGTTCACGGTTGGGTGACCTCTTCACCATCACTAAATTAAATTAGACGCATGTCCTCGGGTATTGGAAGTTTAAGAATAAAGGTCTTATCTGAATAAACAGGCATGGATCCTCTAGCACACATGTGTTGGTAAGTTTCACGAGGATCGTGATCATGGTGGTGGTGGTTGTGATGGTCTTCTCATGTCACCATGTGGCATTCTATTCAGATGATCTATTCGCTTACGCATTCACTCTAGTCCAACATGATCGGCTCTTGCGATCTATTCTGCAGAAACAATGACTGTCATGTCTCCTATCTAGCTACTGTTGCGTAGGTATATATGGTTGTACCGCATTCGAGCTATTTTCGTTGTCATAGATGAGCCGCATTTTGGCTGAAATAGTGATGATTTGACGGCAGAGATTGTCAGCTATTTCGGCATGATTGACATATAGTCGAATGGATGGAAGAGCATTCTTGTCCCGTGCCACTCTGTTGTGGGCGTGGCCAATGAATTCGAAGCGAGTTCTGCTGGAAGACTGCATTGATTTGGGCGTTGTAGCGTCGGTGGCCAGAGACATGCGATCCAGTCGCAGTGGTGACTGGGCTGTACAGACACTTGGTGTGGTGGACTTGCACACCATTTGGATAGATTTGGTCATTATTGTCTGTTGGGGTCGCTATCACCGTTGGTCGGGCAGCTAGGAAGTGAGGAGGTCTGTTGAAAAGTTGTAATGTCCACGGGCCTCTAGCGGATCAAGAGAAGTGTCTTTTCGAGGTTCTTCAGCACAGCTCTGATCTTGTGATGGAGTATAGCTTAGTTGACGAGGTGAGGTGGAGGCATTGCTTGCTAATTAAGGCACAATCCAAATGTTCACGCCAGAAAGATTTCGACTCCAACCTCATTGCTCCAACCGGCATCGAGGTTATTCTCTTCCCATGCCTTGGCAACATCGATCTCAAGCATTCCACCATTCTGGAGGTCATTTTCATTGTTGAAAGTGACTGTGTGTTGAGGGATTGGTCGCCCTTGTATCAGAACAAACAGATCTTCCACCTTACGCGATTTAGCGTCTGAAAGCCAGACTCCTAGAATGCCAAGTGCTTTTAGTTGAACGTGGAGTCTCAGACGTTGTCCTGTGTGGGTTGATGAGCCTTCGGGTTTCAACTCGGCGAGGTTGAATTTTGCCTCGATGATAGCCGCCGCGCCTGTGAATTTACCTAGGAGACCGACAACCGCAAGGTCAAGGATGGGGCCATGTTCTGGAAGATTGAATGTGTGTACCGGAAGCGCTGACCAGACATCATAGCCTCTCACAGGTAACTTCGCCTGAAGAAGATTGTCAGGCCGAATTGGATTGGTAGGAGAAATGGGGGAAGTGATCCGCTTCGAGATGTGGGATCTGACAATCCATTTTCTGATCGGGCCAGAATTTTCTGATGGGGGGTTGACGCCGGGGAACTTTTGTATGGGAATGATGAAGCTTGTCTCTGAGTCTGCAATGTTGAAGACACCAAGGATTCCAGTGCCGATGTCGGATTTGCCATCGTAGACACCAATCTTCAAGACACCCTTTTCTTCATAATTGTCGTATACGCCCATGGTTTTTCCGATATTACTGGGTCGAAGGATCACGGTTTGGCCTCTCGGATTCATGGCGGTCATTTGATGAATCAAGTCAACGTCGTGTTCGCCAGGCGTATCCGTGATGTAGATTGGGCCTCCCGATAGACTCCTAGCGGCGGCGTGAAAGCCACTATAAGGATGGCTAGACTGGAACATGTCCCAATCTGGAAGGACATTGAGATGTTGGACAAAAAGCGCGTTGTGGGCATTGGCAAAGACATGCCAGGCATGCGATGTGGGGACGTCAGGGAAAAAGTCGTCACTATTGCGGAGGAGGATTCTTGGGGTGTTGGTAGGGAGGAAGCTGTGGAAAAGAATCTGAGGAATCATCGACATGCAAGAGATAGCTTTGCCTGAAAGGTGTCTCAGATGCGCTTGAGTCCAGGCAGACTGATAGACGTTGGTGAATGAGTGGCGGTCTCTGGTGTTGGAAAGAAGATCGAGAGCAAATTGAACATCGGTCTTGACCCCGGTAACACCAGCACTTGATAAGAAGCGGTAAAAGTCGTCGTAAAGTCGGTGTATATCGTCAGGATGGACAACGAGGCGACGACCAGCCATAGGAGTTCCCTCACGAAACTCCACCTCGAGGGTCTTGTAATTTTGGGCGATGTCACCTTCGGGAGAGATACCACCCCAATATCCCATCAGAGCATGCCAGACTGCGACATCATGGATCGCTGGATGTTTTTCACGAATTCGCGCAACAGCTGCCTTGAGACCTTCGGGAAATCCTGCCGAGTTTGCCTCAAAAGCCTTCCATCCCCGGTGGAATTGAGAGGTTTTGCCCTGAGTTCCGTCCAGGGACTGCCAGTTGTCGTCAATAATCAAGGTGGCAATTTTGATGTTGTTCTTGGCCAAGGAGTCTAGGCCGGCCATGATCTTTTCGGCATTCAGGTCCTGACCAAGAGAGTTCCAGGTACAATAGGCAAGGCCATCATACCACGACTCGAGCCACTGAGGGTGGACACCATTTACCTCGGGCTTTTGCTCAACGGATACGAGGGCGGTCTCTGAGTCGAGGGATGTCGATCGGACGTGCCCAGTGATACCTTCGAGGGCTTCCTGATAGGCCGAAGATTGACGGACGAGCTTGCGGGCTTCGTACATTACGGCACAGTTGGCGACTTCAAAATTCCAGGCGGTTGCAGCCAAGATTCGAAATTTGCGATCTGTACCGGAGTCATTCCGGGCCTCAACGATAATCTCACCTTCCTCAGACGAACGAAATTGAGTAAGAGATTGATCAACACCGTTGATTGCCAGAACAACGACGTGGAGGCCATCGGTGCGAAGGAAGGATAGCAAAATTGCTGGTTCTTCGAGACGGAATTGGGCGCGTCCGTGGCGAGGGGCCAGCCAGGGCTCCCAAATACGAACTAAAGCCAGCCAACGGGAGGTTTGAAGGACCCGACCCAGGGTGAGACGTTGTAATGAAGCATTTCCGTCCTCGGGTACAGGAATCGGGTGGGCGGATTCGATATTATAGAGACGGGCGTCTGGGGCGTCACTGGGGATCTTCCTGGAGACCCATCCCTCTTTGATATCGATTGGAGAGGCGCCCAGAAAGTTGGGATCGATAGGTGGTTGTAGAATCAGTTCACCATCGTGGACACCGAAGTTATGGAAGACCCAGGACCATTCTGAAGCTGGATTGATGCGGTAACGAACGGTGAAGGGGACTCGACGACCTTTGTATACTTTATCATGAGACTTGTAAGGGCTTTCCAGTTGACCAGAAAAGGTGTAGCGATATGTGGTTTGGGCGTTATCGTCAGTAAGGACGGTGGGTGTTTGATCAACTTGGTCGAGATCGAGGGCCTGCCAGGGTGCCTTGGTACCAATATAACTGCCGTAGTCGTACCAGATGGAGACCTCCCAGGGAGTTTCTGGCAGAGAGCGAGAAGATTCGAGCACGACTGTAAAGTTGAACTAATTCAAGTCAGATGGTTCGTCATGTGGCGTTGGGGACGAGTGTAGCGAAGCACGTTTGCATGGGGAAGAGGGGGTCCGGATGTCGGCAAAGCCATGGCTTGGCGGGGTAATGCAAGAGAACAGACACTGGGCTAGGGCATTGGGTTAGACTTACAGGTTCGCGGGTAGGAGGAATGGTGGTGACCTGGGCAAGTGGAGGGAATGTGGCCAAGTTGGCAAAGAGGGCCATCTGGGCAGCCCGATAGAATTTGATCTGCGTTGGCTTGGGGGGAGTGGGAGGAGGAGGAGGGAGAGGAGAGGTAGAGGAGAGTGAAGGAGGAAAGGAAGAAGAGGGAAGGCGAGAGATAGGGTGAGAAGGAGAGGCAGAGGATGAGAGAGACGTAGGAGGGTCGGGTGTTGAGAGCGACATGGAGACAGTCACATAATAATTAGATGGTATGATAGCCTGGGTTGAGTTGAATGGAATTGGCTAATAATGAATGACTGGGACTCGCTCCGCCAGTATTCAATGCAAGCAAATAGAGTTGAGTGGGAGGTGGCGTCAAAGCAAGGTGTGGATGGCGGCCGTGGTGCCGTGGTGGGTAAATTGCTAGAGGATGCGAAGGCCGTGGAAGAAGAGAATGTGGATGTGGGTGTGGGTGGGAATCTGATTCATCAGTGAGCGACGGCGTAGCAGATGTCGCAGCGGGAAGGAGGCGAGGGGAGTGCCAAGGCCAGGAGATGGAAGGTGGAGGGAAGGAGCTGTGCCTAACCAGGGAATCCCTCCAGGTCGACAACGACGTGAACAATGCCGCCCATGGGTGCCTATCCTACTATCTCGAGGAGGGCGGCCAGGGCAGTCGACTGGAGGCATTGTGGCTATCTCCGTAGAGTGTGGTTGAGTGTCTGCAGGCACACGTCACAGGCAATGGATGGAGGAACATGGTTCAATAGCAAATCCAATGAAAGGAAGATCGGTGGGTTATCGACATGGTTGACGCCACAGGCGAGAGCTTGATCAACGTGGTGCATCCGTAACATCCTAGTACTCCGTAGGCCTGCGAGGGGCCGAGGGGCCCGCGGCTGAAGGTGCCGGTGTGGATGCTAGGTTAAAGTGTTAGGCAGGTGTAGGCAGGTGTAGGCAGGTGTAGGCTAGTAGAAGAGTGGCCAAGGGGGGACCATCACTCCCTGTAGCCTTCGCAGAGGTGCTGTTGGGGTGCCTGGCCCCTTGCAATACATACGCAACCTGACGGTTGAATGAGCCGTGATGAAAAAGTCAACTTTGGGCTATTTGGGTTGACTCAAGGACTTGATGAATAGGAAGATGCATACGGAAAGTTACTAGAGTTGAGACCATCATATCTGGACGGAAGCCAGGCTCCCAGGCACCCAGTCCAGTCAAAAGTCTCAGGCGTAGGACAGGCCACTCAATGCCCAGAGTGCCTCCTAAGAAGTGCCAATGAAGTCCGGGTGGCTTGCCCTGTCTTTCGGCCCGTTCGTTCGCTTTGTTGAAAACCCAAACTTTAATTTGGCCGTCATCATGTCTTGCTCCCCCAATACAGTGACAGTGAGAGGCAGTGGAGGGACCACCAAAATGCCAGGACACCAGAGCATTGGACACAGGGCACGACAAGGAGATGGAAATGGAAGTGGTGTTCGTTGTTGCTTGTGGTGCAGGCCGATGATTAACCATCATCTCCGATCTTCCCCAGTAATAATGGTCCTAAGCCTTCCTCACCCACAAGTGACAATTGTCAAGCACAATTCACTCAAACTCGCTTCCTCAAATAATAGCACCGAATCTACCCAGTCAACTTCGCGCACGATGTCATCGCGGCTCAAGAGAAAGGACCTGATTGGCACTCCGTTATCAATTGCATGTCCATAACTGTTACAAGTCGCAGGAATGTCAAGACGCCAGTCAGTAGATACGAGATTATGTTATGTCAAGCGAAGGCCATGGTCAAGATGCCACGACCAAGAATGATCCACCAGTACGCTGCCAAGCAATTACTACAAGGAGATGAACATGAATCTCAGTCACGTGAATTTATAAATGCACATGCACGTGACATTCAAGATTCCTTCCTAGTCAACCAAAGTATGCAGCGTCAAGCACTGATTGAGACATGAATTAGAGTAAGTCGTGAAACTCGCCAAAGATATAACTAGGAACAACACGCTAGTTTATTAACATGTCAAATCCCTCTTCTTTGAAAATCGTTGTCCAGAGTGCGTCCTCACTCGTAGCTCTTCTCTGCCAGACCTTCTCCAGTGTTTCTTTGGCTTCTCGTGTGAAGATCTATGACAGGAAAAAAGGGGTGAAGTGAGCAAGTGCAAGTAGCGGGATGGCGAGACTATAATGACGATCCTTATTTCATGTCAGCGTTAGGTAGGTCGCAACTAGCTCCCATCATCGCGCTCGATCGCGCAATGTCCGTGGACAGTATCAACGACACAATACACATCTCGTAGCTGTTGCTCATGCCTCGCCTGGGTCCGCGGCCAACTCCTCATACGATCCCGTAGACATCGCGGATTTCTTCTTCTTCTTCCTCTTCTTGCTCTTCCCCAGCCGAATCAGCCCCAAGCTCAACTCCACTGTCCTCAAATCCAGACTCAGCCTCCTTGTCAGCCTCTTTTGTCCCGCCGTCTTCACGCGGCAATTGATGTGCAAGGTACACGACTGGCGCCCGTTCCTTGGTGGCTAGTATTTGCTTGAGGTACTCCTGCACGGCCGGCAGTGGTTTGGCCGCCTGTGCAATCGTGGCAATTGTCTTGTGATTGGTCACCTTGATCGTCATCGTCACTGGCTGGAAGTAATCTTTGTCTTTGTCAAACCGTGGTCGCACATCGACGCTTTCTTCGCCTGATGCGTCATTCTTGTCTCCCACAAGTTCCGACCCCTTGCGCTCCACCAGAAATGAGCACACCATTTCCAGTCCAGACGGCCGGATTTCAAGGACCGCATACTCGGGAAACAACCAGCGATCTTGACATGGGCCTTGCGCCCCTGACGGGGCACTGGTCAACTCTAGAATCACGTGTTTCACCACTGGCTCGGGCCGTGGCGGTGTCGAGTAGCCCATGTATGCCGAACTGGGTCGTCCGGGGCCGTTGCCTGAAGGTTTCGCCGGAAGCGGCCGAGAGAATGTGTGCATAACCCCAGGCAACGCCGACATCCCAGAAGGTGACGGCTGCTGCCGTGGGGGAGGTGGAGGAGGTTTATGCATTGGTGGCGGCTTCACATTCGTCGGTGGAGGAGCCTGTGGTGTCGGAGCTCGCTGGGGGGTGCTTGTTTGCATCGGAGCTGGCGAGTTGGGCTTGCCCTCATTAGCACGGTCCAACTGAGGCGATCCATGTGCCCCTAGCCCTGTCCGCGCCGGTGTGTCGTCTCTCACGATCGTTCGATCGGACTCTTGCCTGCGAATAAGATCATTAATCTCATCAATGTGGCTTTGGAACTCTTTGAGTTGTTCCGATGATGCCTTGGACGTGGCCACTACTTTCATCAAGTCCTTCAACCGAGGGCTCGACGCTGCACGTGCGGCTAGCATCTGGATCACCGGATCCCCTGTGCCTGCCGGTCGATTCGAAGTGCTCGCTGATTTGTCTATCGGTGTGGGTGTTCGACTATCTTGAGGCCCTGGTGCCGGTGTCGGAGGAGCAAAAGGCTTTGGGCTCATGTCTGCTTTCGGAACATGTTCCGCTGTCGGGGGATTGCCAACTGGAGCCAAATTCGGTGTTTGTGGCCATGTACCAGAGGGCTTTGATTTCGCGCCCCCCTGCTGAGCAGATCCCAAGGCTGAATTCGTAGAGACCGGCGGTATGGGCTGCTGATGTTGCGGTGTAGGCTGTGCACCCGGAGGAGCTTGTACTGAACCAACTGGTGGTTGCATGCCAGCAGAATTCGGGCTCGAATTTGACACTGGACCAGTGGGACCCATCGGGGGCGGCGGCCCCGGGGATACAGGCGTAGCAGTAGTTTGCGAGGGGATGACTGGATTCTGGGTCGGGTTCACATATGGACCATTGATCACTTGGGACTGCTGCGTCGGAGGGGGGTGTAGATCCTGTGGAGCAGGTGGAGGCGCTGGACCTGGAGCTGCGGGTGCTGGTGCCGGCGCTGGCACGGTCGGCGGCTTCGTGGTGGGCGTAAAGGCCACTGGACTTGGATGAAGGTGCGCCATCGGTAGCTTTGATGGTGGTAGTTGTTGAGGGGCCACAGGAAGGGGGTTGGAAGCAGAGATTGGTTTGATATTGGTGGGTTGTTGAGGAAGGTTTGGCCGGTAAGGACCTGGTTGTGAAGGATACTTCGGCGACGCCTTGGGAAGAGGGGATAGGAGGGCTTTGGTGGTATGTTGATTTGCATGGCGCTGGAATGGAATTGGTGGAGCAGCAGGATCGCGAACTGTATAGAAGATAGCCTCGAAAGTGTGAGGTTCAATGATGATTGTGGCAGCACCCAGCTTGTTCATGGATTTGACATCTGGATTGTCGGCTGGGATCTCGACTCCCTTCTTCTTCACCGGCTTAACCCAGTATTTTTTGAAAACACCATCGCAGAGCCATCGCATACGGGACTGGTGTAGTGATGTGGCTAAGACGGCGCTTTCTGCAATAGACTGATACTCGTGACTGGACAGAGGAGTATCTTGTGGGTGCGCTGTGGTAGGCAGAGGTTGACCGGATGTGATCTTAGTAGGGAGGACATCTTTTTCGACGGGCGGTTCTGGCACGGGTGACTGGGTAGCAGGACTCTCGACACGAAGCTGGCTGGAACGTTTTCTTTTGGAGGACGGCACAGGCGTGGCGAGAGAAGTTGCACTTCTCTTGTTGGCGGCTTCTCGTCGCTCCCTGGGAGGCAGCTGTCGCTTCTGGAAACCTGGGTCTACCATGGCCTCTGCAGATCCTGCATATGCAAGACGAGTGACCTGCGAGGTCTCGAGATATTGGTAAAATTCGTTTCCAGCCCTGTCTTCAAAGACAGCCTGCGGAGGAAACGCGGTTCGATGTTTTCCACTTTGGGAAACTTAGGCGAGGGCGGATTATGGAGGAAGGGGCGGAGCGCGACACGTGATCCTCCACCCCCGCGACAGGCCAGAAGGAAGGAGCGACAGATTACTGCGGTGGTCCGGTTCGTCCGGAAGCGTCAACATCAGATAAGGCTGACCTCCTTTCTGTATCTTGGAACTGTCTTGATGTTTCAACATCAATCAATGCTCCGTACTTGAGGCTTTGGTATATCTTGCCGTACACGATAGATACAATAAGACACACGCTGAATCGGGCTCAGATATCGAGGGCCACGACATATGAGTTGTGTCAGAGGACTTTAGTAGTCTAAGCCAGGCAGTCAACACAGCCGCCATTATGGCCATCAACGGCTTCGTTCGGAAAGCCTACTGGACTCTCGCCGCGGCTGGGCTCATCTACGCTCTGGCGCTGGGAGCATTGACACATCCTACCGTTCAACGGAATGCCACCTACGCCCACAATTTCAACCCAGCCTACTGGCAAAACTTGACAAATGTTGAACAGTATGGTTTTCTGCATCACCAGATCCAACCTTTCACTATCACTACGCCGGATAACGCCACAATTTTCGCATGGCATATTCTCCCGGCTCACCTTTATCTTCAACATGAGCATGCTTTGAAAGGTCAATTGGATTTTGGGCAAAAACCGTACGCGGAGGCTGCCAAAACGATTGGCTTAAAGTTACTGCTGGACGATCCACAGGCGACTCTTGTTGTCAGCTTTCATGGCAATGCTGCTCACCTAGCCTCTGCTCATCGCCCAGCCAGCTACCAGCAGTTTCTGGGTGCTTCTACTCCCGAGAAGCCGGTTCACGTCATTGCCTTTGACTACCGAGGATTTGGTTGGAGTACGGGATCCCCCACAGAGGAAGGTGTCATTCAAGACTCAGTGTCACTCTTGTCAGCCATTACCGCCACCTCAGACGACACCAACACTGGGTCCTCGGCCGTCGATCCATCCCGTATCATTCTTGTTGGCCAGTCCATGGGCACATTCGTGTCGACAGCACTGTATCACGAATGGGTACTCAGCCTTGGGAGAGCGCCGTTTAAGGCCCTGATGCTGGTCGCAGGGTTCAGCTCTCTGACCAACCTTCTCGACTCTTATTCCATCAAAGGCATCACCCCACCAATTCTGTCTCCTCTGATTGCGTATCCTCGAGTTCGCGACTATATGGTCTCAAAGATTGTGGATAAGTGGGATACCAGCAGTAGACTGGTCACTCTGATAGGAAACCCCGAAGTCAAGCTGAATCTCATCATGCTGCATGCTCGAGATGATTGGGAGATTCCTTGGAATGAGGGAAGAGCCAGTTGGGAGCGGGCGATTCAAGCGGCGCACCGGGGAGAGATCGACTGGACTCGCAACTTGAATTACGAAGAATGGCAAAGTGATGATGGGTCGAAGAAGATGAGATGGGAAAGAGTCTCCCATGGCGGTCACAATCGGATTCCCACCAGTGAACATGCCAAGTTAGCGATCTTACGCACCATTAACGCATAGAAAGAGCTGAACATTTTGGGAAGAATTGGCAGAAAGACCTTCACAGCGATATTATTAGGAGATTTTTCAGTGTAAATTGAGTTGGATTCGGAAGATGATCATGATGTATAGACTGAGTACCTATTTAGGGTGATGTATGACAAGATTTGCAAACGGCACCTTGTATACGTACAATATGAGAATCTTAATCTACACCTAAGGTGGCATTTGGACTCTGAATTGGAGCCCAATGAGCCCAACGGCGGGCAGCAGCTGTCAGCCTGTCAATCCTTGGTTGTTACCAATCATTAGACTTTCTCCATCTAAAAGTATATACAACGAGTACATGTCCAACTAAATTGGTTAGTACAGGCACCCCCAGATCGCACAGGCCTTCTAGGCTCAATTCCAAGCGTATTAGGGACACTTTCGGCCCTCTTGGGCGCCATCGATCGTGGCCTTAGCGCCCTCTAAGCCTGGGCTCTCGGGTGCCAGCGTGACTAACCCTGTAGCCCTTGGCCAGCACGTGTTCAGTGTGTCTCCGTCATCCACTGTCGCCATTTGGCACAAGATTCCTCATCAGCACAATCCTCGAATCACCATCATTAAACCACCATCACTTGACTTGGAATTACTAGCCGAGAATTCCATCTGGATTTCCACAATCCCATCCCACCTCTCAATACAAATCCCCAGCTGTTTCTTCAGGGCTCCTTCCCCTCGTGCTTCGTTCCTTCCCCAAACTGAACAGAACGTCCAGGCAATTGCGATGACCGTCGCTCCTTCCTCACGCGGCAAGCTGCCATAGTGCCACGTCCGCAGCTGCTGCGCCAGATGGGCAGCTGCCTGAATGTCTTCTACCATTCTGCCTAATGGCTCCCTCGCCACTGATACCAGCCATGAAAAGTCGTTGTTGACTCTTCCCACCTTCACATCGGTCCATGCCGACTCCAGGACGTCGCTGTCAACATCAAACTCGGACATTTCTGCTCCCAAGACTCGCCCCGGCAACCGTCACCGTCATGTCGAGTCTGAGAACTTGCTCATGGGCACAACCACTGGCAGTGGCTCAGAGAGCAAGGAGAAGAACAAGAGCAAGGATAAAGAGAAGGAAAAGGACAAACGCAGAGATCGGGACGGAGACAGCCATAGAGGTGGCGACCTCTATTCACCAAAAGTCCGTCGCTCTGGGGGTTTTCTTCTTGACTCCTTCTCCAGATCACGCCGACTATCACCCAACTCTTTGGCCTCCTCATCCTCGCAGACCAAAGCCAACAGACGAAGCGAATCGCAGGAATTGGTCGTCCCCAAGAAGCCACACGATCATCATGGAATCCCAATCACTACGTTCAGAAGCTCTCCCCTCGCTTCGCACATTGAGCAGAACCACGGCCATCACGATCCGGCCACCGTCACTCCACCTCAGTCATCTACAGCGTCCGACCTTCGCCGTTCCATGTCCTCCTCGTACAAAGTCGGTCGTCAGGGAGCAAGTTCGGCTTCGAGTTCGCGCAAGAATGAGCCTCGCCCTTCGTCAACCCACAACGTCGGCCGTCACGATGACCCCGCTCAGATCGTCAATATGGCTTTGACCCTGAGCGAGGGCCGTCGACGTCTTGCATCAGGACGCAGGTATGCTTCTAACGACCCTGCCGAACATCGCGTCATTTCGACTGGTACTACAAACCATGATGCTAGAGCCACTCTCAGAACATCCTCTCTTGCGCCCTTCTTGGCTGCCAATCGACAGTCTTCGCGAAATAGATCCCCCAAGCCGAGCTTCACACCTTCATATGTCGACCCTGGCCACGAGTCTCCTCTGCCGTCCGTTCAAGGACAGGATACCCCACGCCCTGAAACAAACCAAGGTGACTCCACCATGAGCGATAGTATCTCGCCTGCCACTCTGTCTCGAGTCGAAAAAGCAAAGGTATATTTCGAACTAGCCCATGAACATCGCCGTTTACTCCCCCATCTGCCACCTATCAGACGACCCTCCACCAATTTTATGCCCCACCGCCCAGAGTTAATGCAGAGAGCCTATAACCCCCTACAATATGTCCGCAATAGAAAGCTGCGTGTGTGGGAAAAGACACCAATTCACAGTGAACTGGATGGCTGGTACGATGTCAACCAAGTCCGAGCTTGGATTGACGCAGTCATCTCCAGCAATGCCAAAACTCATCACGAACCGGACGAGTGCCTCCGCCTTCCGCCCTTAGACCAACGCGCTGAAACCTCCGACGGCGATGACCCTGACGAGAGTCCAGATGAGATGAAGAAGGCCGCCTCCCCTAGACTTCCGGACCACATTCTACCAAAGCTCAGCCGACCCCGATCAGACTGGGTCACTCATCCCGCCGACCTGTTGGCAGATGCCTACTGGCTTGAGCAGGGCTTGAACAAATTGAAAATACAAGACAGAGACAACAATGTCATATACCCGCCAGACACTCATTTTCAATTTTCAGGATGGCGGAACAAGACTCCAGTCGATTTGCCTACCACTATGCAGCAACCCTCCCCACCCCAATCTCCCGAAGAACACCATGCAGACGAGCCTCCTTCGGCCCTGCCAGAATTACCCACATTCAAATCTGCCTATCACCCCAATAGTCATGCCCATGCAGGCCGGCATAAAGCCAAGTTGAAGGATGCTCTTCTTGTAAAGGATGCAAGCAGCTCGCGGGAGCGATCCCGCATCAAGTCAAGATTGTTCCGAGACAGTAGCGAGTCGGGTTTGACCGATTCAAGTCCAGGCTCTGATGACGGCAACGCGCAAGAACGCGGTCGAAAGCGACTGAGGCGTAAAAGGCGCCAATCTCACGATCAAGGGAGCCAATCTCCGGGAAAGCATACTTCAGGATCTCGTAATCAAGACAAGACAGCATCTGTAAGAGACCATACGGATGAACTGCGCCCTACGTCCCCCACCTCCAACAGATCCTCATTCGACCATTCCGCGTTCAGCAAGAGCCCTTTTAAAGACAGTTTGAAACGAATCTCTCCCATACCCAAATCACGAAGGGCGCAGTCGGCACGTCCTGGTTCTGCATTGTTTGTAACTCGGTCTAGCCTTGACAACGAAAGAGGTCCACGTCATTCTGCTGACTATTATGACACCACGGCACCAACCTCCCCAGCTGCTGTTGAGTGGCCTAGCATCGCCATCAACCTGTCTCCTCCGCCCAGTCGAGGGCCATCTCCTGTGCGAAAAGCTAGACCCTCATTGTTGCATCCCTTCCAACGGACGCACAAAGACCATGATACAACTAGTGTGACCGATTTTGCGGCGAACTCCCATCCACACCACCAACAGCCTAAAAGGTCATCAGACTCGCCCGCAGTTGACTCTGGAGCTACAAGCCCTGATTCGCGAGGGATGAGCCCATTTTCGAAGAATCGTTCGTCAATAACACGTCCAGAGGACGATCATGCTTTGCAAACTGACGAGCACGGACTGACTTCCACGGCCAAGACCGGCACACGAGTAACACACCTCCCACCAGCTCCCAGCGAGCATTCCAGATTGCGGGGCATTTTCAAGGGAGGCCGGATAGCGGAACTGGTGGGCAATGAGGTAACAAGAGTTGGTGACTTCATTTGGAAAAGGGACCTGCCGCACGGCTACACACATGGGCATTCGGCCTCAGATGGAAGCATCCGGTCATATCCTGGGTCAGATTCTGCGATCGATCCGCAACACAATGGTTCTTTATTGAAAACACCCCCAGCTCTCACTGGCCGGTCCAGATCTTCGACAATCTCCAGCACCAAGAGTGAGCTCCTGTCTTCTGCGGGAACCAAGGTTGGCTCACCCTCAGTTGAGAGGCCAAAGTACAACAACCCAAATCTTCCCTCTTTCACATCACCGTTTCAGAAAGATAGAGAAGTACAAGAAAAGAAGCAGTCTCTGCTCGCCCCGAGTACGACAGCCAGAATCGACTCTTCAGACCATATCACTGCTTTGGGAGGGAATGAGCGTCCTCCATCTCGCTCTCCTGGCCTCAGGCTGGGCTTGCCCAGGCTCGATACCAGTACTGGCGAATCTTCAGGCGCCCATGAGCGTCGGAAAAGCTATGGCTTCGGACAAGCCTTGGACATGAGCCGATCGCTTCAGGCATCGGACTACTTGAATGCCGCAATCAATCCCATCAACGGCCGAGCAGGTCCGAAGTCAACAAAGTCAGCGAGCGAATTAGGACAAGAAGATCAATCAGAACACGAAGCAGACGAACCGGGCGCCGTGTCGTGGCGGGACATTGGACGGGCTGAAGCGCTTTTGTTTAGCCAGACGGTTAAGGCAAGAGAAATCGGGTTCAGGGCAGAAGATCCGGATACTCATGCACCCAAGTTCCTTCTCGATTCGTTCACACCCGAAAACAGGACTTTATATGCCCAAGAGCCATTTCGGATCAAGCGACGAGAGCATCATGTTGTCGCTGCAAAGAATATCATGGAAACGTTGGACAGGCATACGTCAACTATCAACTACAAGCTTCATTCGTTTAGCGCTGTGATTGCGCCTTCGCTTCACAAGCAGCTTCAGACCTTGGAAGACAAGGTTGAGAACACGCTGACTCCACAAGTCCGTCTGACGGCAGATGCCACAGGAGAATTGAGCATCAATTTAACCACAGCCAGTACACTGGCGGTCAAAGGATTGAATGATTCTATCGAAGCAGCATTTCGACGTCGAAAACGAGGCGTGCGGATTATGCGCAAGGTATGGTTCGCCACCATTGAATACATGGTTGTTGGGCTCCTCTGGTGCATTTGGGCAATCGTGAGTACCTTCCAACTTGTCTTGGGCAGTGTCAGAACCGTGGACCGAGTGTTTCGGTGGTTACTCTGGATTGATTAAGCGGGTTTCAGAGTCTACTGAGAAGCATTGGGGGACATTCTGGCCAACATATTTTGTATCCTTGCGTTTGGGAGGTAGGAGAGATAGAGATGGCGAGACCCCGCGATTGATTTGGTTTGGGATACCCAGATTGATTGAGTTGACCAGCCAGGCGTTGCTGAGTTCGTGGAGCATGGAGCTTGTGTCGGTGCATCACGACATGGAGATTTGGCCCTCTACAGCCGCGAATCAGTCCTTGATCGGTTTCTTTGAGTTGAGCAGCTTATGGAACGCGTCTAAGATGTCCGAATCATTAGCGTTTATATTGCACTATATATTACATGAGCGCTGAGTTCTGGAGCATTTGAACCCAGATATTCATCACCAACAGGTATATAATTTTAATTTTAATCCCAATACGTAACAGTTTGGCGCTCAAACCAGTTTCTTACATAGGTCAACTCTTTCTGTTTTTTGTCTAACCATGGTACAAAACGACATACATGTAGCGAGCCAGAAGCTCCTATAGGACTGTCCTTCGAATGGATAACGTGTATCCCCCGTTCGGACAACACCTCACCACACCAAGTATATCACAAATGGTCAAGGTGACTTGCTTGTGTGAGCTAAGCTCGCCGGAAATGTACATACGAGTGCGTGGGAAGAAGAACCGGCTTTGCAAAGCTATGGATCCCGGCCTCGTGAACCTTAGGTAGTACGTTTGTCCAAAAAAAAGGACGCCGTCGTCTCTATTTTCCTCCTTCGACTCGTAAGCACTGGAGACGGGCTTCGGTCTCAATGACGTCGAGAGCCTGTCTGACCTCGAGGACCTTGCGGACATCGTTCAACCAGTCACGGCTGAGAACCTTGGCCCACCCGTTCAAACTATTCATTTCCCGGGCCGCTGAGTCCAGGTCGCCTTCTTCCAACAAGGTCTCGGTCCGTGTTAGGATGCTCTCGACGTCGTTACCCGTCGGTTGTCCGTGTTTCTTGAACAGGACTTTGCTTAGAACCAGGGAGGCCGCGTGCGAAGCTACTCCAGCGTCCTCTGGCAGCAAGCTCGCCTTGCGGACTTCCGAGGCCACGCGTCGGAAGCGGTCGATCAATTGTGGTTGGGATGGAATTCCCTTCTGGTAGGCGGCAGGGTTGATTGAGGCGACGGCAGCGTCCACCACGGTATCACCGTCAGCGACGAGTTTCAGGGCCGCCATCTCCCTCACAAATGCACGAGGTTTGGCGTCTGATGCGGCGGATCGAGCGAGGGCGGATCGCACTGCATCAACGGCGACTTGGAGTTTTTGAGTGGCCAGATTGGTATCGATCACGCCGTTCCAGTTGGAGGTGAGCTCGGTGAGGGAATCAACATCAGTGCTGAGGTTAGAAAGCTGTGATAGTCTACCTTCGCGTTCGGATTCAACCAGGTCTTTGATTTGTGCAATGAAGTTCCGCTTCAATTCAATCGCTTGTTCAGACATTTCATTCTTAAAGCGTTGTTCGACGACTTGAGTGCTACGTTCGATTTCTGTCCTGAGTTTCTCCTCGTAAAGTTGAGCCAGTCGCGCACGCTCGCTCTCAAACTCTTCTCGATACCGGGCGTCGTCTTCAGCTTGGGCGGTCTCGATGCGTTTCAGCAGCTGTTTAGCTCCTTCGTCGAATTCCTGGTGAGCCTGGGCCACGCGCTCCTCGGCAGCTTTGCGTTCGGCATCACGGATGGTAAGAATTTGATTGGCAACAGCAGCAAGGGAATCCTTGGCCTTGGTGATTGGTGCAGAATATTTGTTGGCAGCGTCGGGTGAGTCAGCATTGACCACCGTGATGAGGTCGTTGACAATCTTGACTAATTCTTGCACTACAGGCTCCTCGGCGTTGGGAACCGACAGAGAGGATACAGCAGTGACAGGAGCGATGGCGGGTGGTCGTGGATCAGACTTGGGACTTGGAGTTGCGGGGCTCGGAGGTACAGATGAAGACTCTGATGCTGCGTTTTTGGAGTCGGCAGTCGAATCGGCAGCCTTGGTGTCGCGATCCTTCTTGACAGCCTGGACCGGTGCAGACTTGCTACTTCCCTTCGCAGCTTTTGGGTCTTGCTTGGCGGCATCCTTGGTGCTGGATGGTGCTGTCTTGTTGACATCCGTGGCACTGTTATGTTTGCCTTTTTGTGTCACATCGCTTCCCTTTTTCTCGTCTTCTGCCACTCTCCATGAGAGTCCTGATCGTGAGGGAATGGTAACCTTTTTATCTTCAGGCTTATCGACTCGAGGGAGTTTGGCAACGTTGTGTCTAGCATTGGGAAAGCGTTTCTTGAAAGACCTTTCCTCGAAATAGAGAACGGCGTCCTCCCCGAAAGGAATATACTCGGTGAAGAAGTCATGGAAATTGTCACTTCGTAGAGCATAAAAGACGGCGCCTCCGTAGCCCAATGCGGTCAACAGAGCCAGCCAAAAGAGTAATCTTAAGCGTCGGAAGCGTTTAGGAGCTGGCGGAGCGACAGCCTTGGGGGGTGGTGGCGGAGGAGGTTCCGTGGCTGGGCCAGGTGGGCTTACTGATGCTGGGGTTGTTGGAGGAGTCGATTGAACTTGGGCGGGAGAAGGGGGGATTTTGGGGACATTCTCTATTGGAATGGTTGAGGCGGACGAAGGGGTCGCTGGAGTAGGAGCAGGAGAACCAGGGCCTCCAGGTCCAAGAGGTATCTCGGTCTTGACAGGCGCTGGGGAGCTGGCGAATGACGGGTCGGAGCTCAGGAGCGAGTCTTTGCGATCAGCAAAGGTGCGACGCTGGAGAAGGTCAGTCGTGTGAGCTGTTGAGATGGAAAGAAGATTTTGGTACCTGAGCTTGGGCGAGCATCTGACGGCGCACATTGGCAGCCACAGGGCGGGCGAGTCGCAGCATTTTTGACTGCACTGCCATACTCAGCAGGTCGAGATCGAAGGAATGAAACTCGCGGCGAGGATGAAGAGCTGAGGACTGAATCAGCAACTTCGAGCTTGTGATTTCCTTGGAGCTCTAGATGGGAAAGAAGTTGGGACCCGAACGGGATTAGATTGGCGCTGCTATAAGTTAAGTCATGTGATATCAATCTTGGCATTGGTGACGCGAGGCGCTCGAAGTCAGGGGTGATACTTTCAATGTCCTCACATCCTTACATTATGTTTTGCAACGTACCAAACGCTGAAGAATCACGAGTGACAGTCTACAGACCCGTGGAATCTATGATGGAGAAACAATTTGGAACATTAAATTTACTGGCTTCGGCATGGAGTGGGCACAGAACCCCTAATTGAATCCTGAACTTCAAGGCATGAGGTGGGCAGAGAAGGCCTTGCAATGACGCGGGTCAACCCGTTTCCTTGAAGCGCCGTTTGTTGGCTATTATCAGGAATCATGGTGATCTGACGCATGGCTGCTAACCGCAGACTATGATCCGATTGTCGTGACAGCTTCGAACACTTGTCTATCCAGTCAAAAGGTCTTTTGACCACTGGGCATAAATCTTTCGTCCATCTTCTTAAACTACCACGTTCCCAACCAAGCACCACCCCCCCAAACACCATGTCTTGGTCTCTGATTATCCTGACTATCTTCTGCCTCATTCTGAGCTCAAAGACAGAGCCCACTGCCAATGCCGATTTGTGTGCCTGGCGAGGCGTAACTCCCCAGCTCTATCATCAATACGACTTTGTCGACTGCCCACCAGCCCATTACCTTTCGAAGGATCGTACTTGTGGAGATCGCAAACCTGACCGAGGAGACTGCTCCAGCTTTTGCCAAATGCGGACGAACTTCTTCTACGGACAAGAACAGCCGTATCTCACACCTCAGTGTATATCCAACCAAACTTGCGTGCTTGACGAAAAAACAACTCAGGTTTATAGCTGGAGGGCTTCAACCAATATAGAATTTAACATGGAAGGTTTGAATGATGGGTAAGAGATTACATCGCGTCGAGTCAATCGACAATTGGCTAATGCTGAATAGCCTCTCTGGAGGATATATCGACAAGGACGGGGTGAGTCCACGCCTGAGACTGGAAAAGAAACTACTTCCAGATGAGTGTGGGTATTTCACCTTCATTCCAATACTGAGAGAAAGTTGTGGGACATACACCAAGGCTATCCGTTCCAAGAACAAGTGTAAGAAAAAACACAAACGAACCACAGCGAATGCGTGTGCGTTGCAATTAGTCGATCATGACACTCAGGGCCCGGACGGTGTGAGGGTCATCCGCGGTATCGCCGCATTCGTACGCCACGACTGCTCTACCTTGGAATTGTTGCCAGATTCAGTGCAGGATGCAGCATTCGCCAGAGAGGGGGTACGGTTGTCCCGTCAATCGCCAGTCTGGGATGCCTATAAGAAAATGTTGAGGCTCTCAGACCACGACCGCAAAGAGATACAATCAGGCTTCGTGTATTGCGATATTACTCGCACGCCCAATGCACAAGATTGTGTCAATGGTATGGCCAGGATGGTTGCAAGAAGTAGTGAGCTTGTCCGGCCTGGGTCGTCGCAGATGATTGAGGTAAAGTCTTGCCATCTCACGCTTGGTTTTGACGATCAATGCTAACCATGGAAGGATTCGAACACATGTTCTATTAGCGTCCTGGCATCTAAGACCTTTGATGAGGGATGCAAAGTTACCTTTCTGGAGGTCCTCGCTACAGTACAGAGGGTCTACAGTCAATGTGTTGTCGGCCAAGGGAATGCAGGGTCAGGATGGGTACGAGGGGATGATGGATCGTGTGTTGCACGTGTATGGCTTGGGTAGGGCGAGATGGATGCAACCCAACACGCGGATCTCAAGGGCTGGGGGCATATATATACATTTCTAAGATATACATAGCAAGTAGCAGCTACAACCAACCATAAGTCGCCCACACAGTGCTAGAACACACTCCAATACACTCTCTATAGGGCACCCTCCTGTCGGATGCCAACAAATTTGCATAAGGGTTGGTAACATCTCCCAGCCTCCTGTACACAGAGCCTTACCTTTGGCTATAGATAGTTAGGCTTCCCCCTTAGCATTGAGGAAGCCCAAGCAACTCATTCGCCTCAATCTTTGACACATCTATAGAGCGTTCCTCTCTGGCCCACACTCTCTCGGGCACCCTCCATATAGTTCCCCTATGGTACTATCCAGGGCACTCTCTCAGGCACTCCATGACTACCCGGAAAATTCTCATGGAGGATATTCCGCATAAACTCTCCTTAAAGTTTGAAAGAGCTGAATGTATCCTAACTCCGCTCACCTAAATCTCTTCTTTCAGCTCTCACTCCCTCACCCTTACACGCACAATCACAAGACCTAACACTAGGTACTTCAAACTCCTCTTCAGACATAGTCCTCCAAATACTACGCCCAGCTTTCCGCCTTAGAGGACGCCGTATTATCCCACAGGTTCCACGGATTTCTCGAGCAGCTGCCGTTCGGATTACGACTAATAGCAACGCAAGTTCTACCTCTCGCTCCAGCCCATCCCTCGAAGCCAAACTCGACTGTTGTAATAACCGGTTGACAGCGGTTAGGCTAGACCCATTCGTGACAAAATCAGACCTCAAGTCAGAGATGACACAACTTCAATCCGAAATGGCACACCTTACCGATAACCTTACTATCCAGATGACACGCCTCACCAATAACATTACTATCCAGATGAAAGGCCTCATCGAAACTACCGATGCGCAGAGGAGTGACCTCGAGTCGAAGCTTGGTGACCTCCATTCGAATATAGAGTCACGAATAGTCAAGCTTGAGAATCGGATGCCCTTAGTGGTAAGTAACCTTCGTGATTTCCCATTTACTACTTTCTAATAAGTACAAAGACATCTAGTGTGATGATATTTGTGGTGGGTGGAACCGCCATGTTACTGTCTTACTATCTCAGATTTGAGAATCCTACAGCACACACTCCGGTCAAAAAAGTCTGAACTACGAGAGGATATGGCGAATACATCTACAGGCATAGCAAAAAGCTTTATGATTAGACGCAGTTATAGGCGTGCTCGTGGAGGACCTACAGTGGCACGGTCGTTTTCAAAAAATTCTTTCCATTCATAGTGACGGCGTGTATGGACTTCCATGGTGGCATCATAGGTTTACGTTCCTCATTAGTTTCTAGGGGTTGGGTGTTCCTTAGACATCACCGATCTAAGATCTGCTAACAATGGGTGGAAATTTCAGATCGCTCATCTCCAGAACTCTGGAGGTCCTCCATCCCTCGATCTCTTCGTCTCTCGATCTCCTAATCTCACAATTTCTTCTTCTCCCAGTCTTGAAACCCCTTCCATCCATACACCTCTCGATCTCTTCGGCTCTTGATCTCCTGAACTCTCAATGTGAGCACATTTCCATCACTGATCGCTCCATCAGTTCAGCTCAAGTTTGGTGTACTTGACAATTCCACCTCAATATCATGGCTTCTGCTGCCTTACTGAAGGCCAGTGCCACAGAAAGTCCAACACTTCCCCAATTCCCGCCCTATAGAGAACCTCATTTCGTTTCCGCAGTTCAGATCGCACGGAAAGCCTGCGGTGATGCCCGAGATTTTTTGACCCAGTGGCCAGACCCGAAACCTCTTCGCTGCTATGAAGAGATGAAGAGGCTTGCAGACGATGAACATCCAACCGAGTTCATGGTAGGCGTGATCGGTGTTTCTGGTGTTGGAAAGTCGAGCACTATCAATTCTGTCCTCGACCAACAGGATCTGGCCAAAGCAGAAGCCTGTGGCACCGCTGTTACACACTACCCTATCGAGTATCGACAATCAACAAGTGATCAGCAGGCAGAGTACGTTTTCGAAGCCAAGCTACAGCCATTTGATTCGTTGCACCTCTACCTCGCCCAGCTGCTCCGAAATTATCATCGGGAACAAGTGGAAGAAGATGTGGATAATATGGACCCCTCCATGTTTGCAGAAATGAAATCAGACCAGGCTGAAGCTAAAAACATACTTGATGCATTGTTCGGCCATATGCAATCGTACGGAAGCGCCACTCTTTCCATTGGAGCAGACCATAACATGGAGCCTGCTTTGGCTAGACTTACTACCCTGGCGGAAACTTTGAAGTATCCCGAAGGTACTGATGCCCAAGGGGTTTGGCGTGGAGAGGCAAACACAACAGAAAGCCTCAATGAGAAACAGTCGTTGATCATCACCTCGGGTCTTTGGCCGATCGTGGAGACAGTCAAGATCACTTCAAAGACTCAAACTCTGGGACGCCACCTAGTGGTGGTTGATCTACCCGGAAATCGAGACACCAATGTCGCTAGAGTAAACTCAGCGATGAGGTATCAGTCAAGGTGTGACTTGTTGCTTGCTGTCGTGGATATGAAACGGGCCATTGATGACAGCCTGGTCGAGGAGACCGTGCAGATGGTCATGAAAAAGCCTACGTACAATGGCAACATGAAACGCCACCTTGCCGTAGTCTGCACACGTTCTGGGGTTCTGTCCACCAATTCTGAAGAGCAAAAACTGCGTGGGAAGGTGAAGAATCAATCTCGACTCATGCATCTACTCAAATCTCTCGATGACTTGGCCAAGAACGAAGATATGCCTGTCAAAGCTTACAAGAAGCAAGAAAAGAATCTGCGGCGAGACTACCTGCGAATGCTAATTGAAGCCCGGAATGGAGAAGTTTCAGCCAAACTCAAGAGTAAGTATGATGCTCGCTTGGAAATCTTCTGCGTCGACAATACACTGTACTGGGACGACGACTTGAACAACGAGACTGAGCGGGAAACAAGTGGTATTCACCAGCTGCGGGAGTTTCTCACAGATCTTCCCCATGAATCACTCTTTAAGCATCAGAACTCGTTTCTGAGGCACGACTTTCCAGCAAGTGTCGCGTCTGTCCAGACATGGGTTATAACATGTCTCGTCAATGATCAGCGGCTTGATGAACGGAAGGAGGCACCTCAGGCTCAGGCACTTGAGGCCAGCATACAGCAACTGCATTGCTGCTTTGACAAGATTGATAACTCCTACAGTAAACATGTCAACTCTGTTCTGCGAAGATCTCAAACCCATATCCAAGATAGGTGCGTGGACGTTCTTCAACCACTGAACGGGTGGAAATCCAGTTCGTTCAGAGCTTGGATCATTCACAGAGGTACGCACACCACCCGCGGCAGAGGATACGCGTGTTGGAATCGAGATATCGTACAGTGTTTCGCCAACGTTCTCGAACACAATTGGGCGAGGTTCACCGCAGAAACTAGAGCATATATTCTAGACTTCAACTTACAATCTGTGCTGAACTGGAAGACTTATTCTCAGCAATGCTCCAGCGTCGATCCAGGCTCTCCGATCGCCATTTCTGTCACCACTAGACTGCTCCTCATTGAAGACTGTATCAGAAACTCAATGCGGGAATATGACGAGAGCATTGCAAAGATCCAGTATGATGCCATGACTATGCATCAGGCCTGCTACGTTAAACAGTTGATGGAACAAGGCTACGCTGAGGCCTCTTGGGCACATGGTAAGAATGCACTTTACTCTGTTCATTGAATGGTGAGACTGACACGAAGCAGGAAAAGGGTCAACGAAAAAACAATACCGTATCCTGCTTGATTATGTTGCCTCCGATAACTTTGTCCGATCATTTCGACATCGAGTCTACGATGATTACAAGGCTGCACTGAGAGTTGCACGTGAAAAGATTGGAATTGCCTCCTAAACCAAATCAATTCAGTCAAAGGAGACATTGCAAACGTGAAAATGCGCAAGAAGCAGAAAGATTTTGTCAAGACTGATCCTGTTCTCTTACAGAGAGCTCAAACGATGCTTTTGGATCTTAAGACGGCGGAACGACGATGCAACGAAGAAGCCGCAACTGCGCGCCAAATGGCGGAAGATCAATATGGTCTGATCTAAGCATCAAGGCGCTGGAGGACAGAGGATTGGTGTTACAAGCAGATACTGGTAAATTCAGGCGAAGTCAAGACCCATAGCTTGAGACGCTGCTATGCCTTGACAATTCACCGAGCCTCAACTACCTATGACAGCAAAGAACATGTGGAGTCTCTTGTCTCGAAGCTGACATCCCTGAGCTACTATATTCAGGTCTGTTGGTCAAGCTGAGTTGGCTTCATACTGTTTTCGAACAAGGTGAAGGCGGTGTCTAAACACAGCAAGGGGCAGATGGCTGATGATCCAGATTAAACAATCAAATTTGGCTACTGACTAGCTAGGATTAACAGATAAATGCTATTGGCTGATGAAAATCATCGAGAATTCAAACTCCAAGAGCTCTGTTTGCAGTGAAGTGAAACTACATCCATCCAATAGAGGATGGCCAGTTCAGTCGTAGATCTAAGAGGTCACCCTGATGACCTGCCAGCGTTCGAACAACAGAATAGATAAGAGAGCAATGCATGACGATTATCGTTCTCCATCGAAAAATGGAACATAGAATATCACAAGGAGCGGTAGCCATGATCGAGACAGATGAAATCATGAGATCACAGTGTGCAAAACTGAATTTTGATTCTTGTATGAAAATCATCACGTCGTTCAACCAAGCAATTCGCCTGCCCTACCGAAGCGACTTTTCTACCTGGAAACGTAATTCCTGAGATGTTGGACTTGTAATCCAACTGCTGAAGACAAGAGACCGCTGCCTATAATCACCCATTTTTGTCCCTATTCGCCATGTATGCATGGATCAGCACGACTTCTCGTTCTAGGAACAGCTGAAGAGCTACCCCATGTTGCAAAATTCCCGCGAGGAAAACAACGCATCAAGACTTATTTCTTCGCATTGGCACCGCCAGCAGCAGTACGCTCCAACTTTCTCCTCTTGGCACGCAGCTTCTCGGCCTCGAGGTCACGTTTCTGGTTGCCATGCTGCATCTTCTCGTATAGCTTGCGTTTCTTATTGCTCATCATCATCTTCTGACGTTCAATCTCTTCTTGCTGCTTTGTCTGTTTGGCCTGTCGCTGTTTCTTGGCCTTGGCACGAGCAGCGCGTTGCGGGTCTTGTTGGCCTGATGCCGAGTTTAGTGGCAGAGCCTTGCCTTGTGCTTCGGCTTCTAGTTCTTTCTGATGCAGTGTTTCGGAATCTAGGTCTGAGTCGTCCTCGGAGACTTGGTCATCGACGTTGACGCCGGATATTGACGACGCTGACGACTCGTTTGTGTCGTCGTCCGAGTCCGAATCGGTGGCTGCGACGTCCATGTCGCCAGCATCAACGGATCCAGAGTCTGATTCATCGACGTCGACATCGCTGTCGTCGGCCGAGGCTTCGGACTGGTCTGATTCGTCGTCATCCACTTCTCCGCCTTCAAGTGCCTCCGCTGCGTCGTCAGCCTCGCCTTCAAGCTCTTGTTCCTCTAGGGTCGCTCGAGGATCGTATTGACCGGCACCTGGCTTGATCCATGGGCTCAAATGCGGAGGAAGGGTCGCACCAGGAGCATACAGATCGGTGCGTTGAAGTTTGCCTTCATTAACACTGTCCCAAACCCATTGTGGTTGAACATATTGCCGCCCAGGGATGATATATCCAGGTTTGACGACTTGAGTCTTCTGATCACCCGTTTCGTCAGCCCCTTGGACAGCGGGGAGGGCCTGCGCTGGTATGGGTCGGTCGACGATCTGATGTGTAATGCGAGGATCGGTCTCGTCATGTGTGAAGGCACCGTCGCCAGAAACAATGTCCCACGCGATTCTCTTACATCCAAATGCTCGCAGGAGAAACTCAATGGAATGTCGAGGGGCTTCCCTGGAGATATAGACGGTCAGGTTCGCAAAGAGGGACGATGCTTGGTCGCCTGAGATGTCTGGCTGGGGAAGAGTGTCGCCCTCTGGGGCTGCAACAGTGAACTCATCGATGGCAGTCTCATCCGCAGTGTCATCTACTTCAGCCTCCTGCTGTGTATGGTCTTCTTCCTGCGTGGCCTCCTTTGCAATCTTGTCAATCTGTGCTTGCAATGCTTCTGAGTTGCCTGACTGGGCGTGTCCATTTGTGAGCTTCTTTGTTGACGACTTCTGCTCTTCAGGCGCAGCAACACTTTTCCCCTCCAAGGTGAAGGCGGCTAGGTCGGCACCTCGGTCGTCACTGGCCCCATCATATTTGGGAGGGTAAACCAGACCAATTGAGGTGTATAGCCGGTAGTTGACAAATCCTAGCAGGGTGCAATAAAATTCGACAAATGTACCCATGATCCGATAATCGACGTCTTGGGTGACCTTCTGGACGAACTTGTAGGGAACCAGCCACATGATGTCTTGACCTTGGATGGTTGCTTGATAGTAGATGCCTTTGATAGACAAAAAGGATTTGCGGAGTGAGTTGGTGGCAATCAAATAGTGTTCAAACTCGAGACATAATCTTTGACATCGTGCAATGATCTTTGGGGGAACGGTTGAGGTGGAGGGAAGATTGGCGAAGAGGAAGAGAAGTGAAAGCGCATCGTCTAGGTCTCTCAGAGCATCGATAAAAGTCGGGTATCTTTCGCGGACGATATGATCGAGCTTGATCTTGGGCATGGCCTGTTTTTCCAGGCGGACCGCATCTTGGACTTCATTGCGACCTAACGACCGTGCAATCTTCTTGGAGAGGGCTTTCTGTTCTCTGAATTTGGCGAGCAGAGGCTCATGTAAGAGGTACTGGATGTCTTTGGTGTAGTAGAAAGTGGTCGAGTGAGTGGCCGACTTGTTGGCCTTTTTAATATTCCGCGGCTCTCGAGGGTAGATTCCTTTGAAGATGCATAATCTTCGAAAGTCGGGCAGCGAGATTTGAAGTTTCCGAACAGCTTGGGTTCTGGTGATGTAGTTTTTAGCCTGGCCGGACTGGCCCTTTTTCTTTTGCTTTGCCATGACGATGCAGTCAAGACGATAGACGAGAAGTAATCTCAAACGGCGGTGATGGTGGGCTGTTTGGATCGCCTGTTCAATGGCGCAGGAAAAAAGTCTCGAGAGGAGATTCTGGAGAAAATTCATACCGAAGTTCTGCCGGAAGGAAGTTTGCCGAAGGGTAGGTCACTAGCCACATAAGGCACACAGCCACGAAGCCACACTCCTGACGGCGAAAGTACAGAGTAAACAACATCTCAACCTTTCGTCTGACTTTTTTGATTATATTATTACCCCCCAGACTCGATCAATGACCAACGACAAGGCCGGGTTATAACCTTCAGAATGGCAATATCGCTGGATCGAAAGACGGTCGCGATATATGCCGGTGCAGCTGCCATCCGACTTTTGGTGTTCCTCTCGTTTCCAAGCCTGGCAGACTTCCTCACCTCCCAAGTCGAAATCTCGACGCCAATATCCAGCTTCAAGCGTCTCCAAGAGGGTCTCTTCCTCTATCAGCATGGACTGTCTCCATATGACGGCGGAGTCTTCCACCAGGCACCTTTACTGCTGGTCATCTTTGACATTCTTCCAGCATCCTTGGTTTTTGTGGCCCTCGACATATTGAACGCCTGGTCCTTGCATTCCATTGCCAATGACCTCCAATTATCTACTCCAAGGTTCCGGAAACTGGATGGAACTTTGATAGCGGCAGCATACCTGTTCAATCCGTTCACGATTTTGTCATGTCTCGGACGAAGTACAAATATCTTCACCAACACCGCCATCATTCAGGCCGTGCTGAATGCTCAATCAGGATACGCTGTGAGAGCCATGTTTGCACTCGCGATTGGCAGTTACTTGTCAATGTACCCGGCGCTTCTCTTGCCGCCTGTTATTCTTCTACTTTGCAAGAGCAAGACTGTCGCTACGGCAGGCTCCATGGTCGCCTCTTGCATCGCCACCTACCTCGCAGTTTTGACAACCTCGGTGGGCGCGACCCCCCTCCTCACAAGCGGGTTTTGGGAATTCCTTTCATCTTGCTACGGAGCACAGATCACTATCACAGACCTGACGCCAAATATTGGTTTATGGTGGTATTTCTTCATTGAGATCTTCGATTCTTTTCGAGACTTCTTTATTGGAGTGTTCTGGCTGCACCTGGTCGGCTACGTGGGGGCCTTGACTTTTCGCCTGCAAACTCAACCAATTTTTGTTGTTATCACTCTGCTAGGCTTATTTGCCATCTTCAAGCCGTACCCTAGCATTGCAGATGTGTCTCTGTATATGGGGTTCCTGCCGCTGTATCAACATATTCTTCCATGTAAGTGGGACATTCCAGATCTTGTTCATGTCGACCTTGCAAGCTGACCATCTATAGTGACTCGATATACCTTCATTGCCGCTTCCATCTTACTGTACTCGACCCTCCTTGGGCCTGCATTTTATTACTTATGGATCTATGCTGGTTCTGGCAACGCGAATTTCTTCTATGCCATTACACTGGTTTGGAGTCTGGGCTTGACGATTCTCGTGGGCGACACATTGTTTGCCGTGTTGCGTGACGAACTTGAAATGGAAAGGCCAGAATTGAGGGGCAAGACTGTGCGTCAAATATAAGAAGCGCAGATGCAAAGACTGAACTCAATCCTTGAGCCTTTTGGACATGATGATATATGTCGGTTCTTTTACTGTGCCGTTCCGCAACCTGCGCGGGGCCGGAGAATACTCGTCTTCCACATAGTTCAAGGTCTGGTACCAGGTGACGGCGCGAGTGTTGGATCTAAAGACGGTCAACATGACCTTCTCGAGGCCAACACTTTTGCCAATGGATTCAATCACATCCATCAGCCTCTTCCCTACACCTTTACCTTGCCAGCTTGGGGTGAAGTGGATTTCGTAAAGATAAAGGACCTCATACCCATCCTCGTAGGTGACCATAAAGGAGATAAAGCCGGCGAGGCTGCCGGACTGTGCGTCGGACAAGACGATATATTTCATGTCTGGCAATTTCATCTCCTTGCGCTTTTTCGACGTTGACCACTTGATCTCGGAGTTTTGATAATCCTGAGCACTTGTCAGCTCGATTAGAGCCAGACAGGCATCCAAAGTATCCTTTGCGAGGTCTTTGGCAATGCTGGTGGATGCACGTAGCCCGGGGAATTCGTCCACAAGCAGGGTGCCAATGTCGGCGTACTGTTTAAAGAATTCAGGGCCGGACAAGGCATTGACAGTTTCTATCAATTTTGCCATGGCCACCGTCTCGACTGTTGATCGAACAAACCCAATCAAAGATCTAGCAGTTGATGGTTGGCATGGAGTATTGACAAACTCCTGCCTCCGTGTGGTATCACGGTGTCCGCACCAGCGGGGTGCAGCAATTTCGCCGAAATATCTTTTGCCTTTGAGTGGTACTAAGTATACCAAGAAATCCGTGGTTGCCTGTAGGATGCAATACCTTCTCAGGCAGTCCCACCGGGTGGCTCCTGTCTTCCGATTGGCAGGAGGTCTGGGTGGGAAAGTGAGACCGTGCCGGTTACATATGGCCTTTCCTCAGTCGGCGTCAGCTCCGTGTGAGCACCAGTCAGGACAGATTGTTAAGCTTTCAAATCCACCCTGAGAACTCGTCGAGATCATTTTCTGATTGTGGACAATAACCAGCAGATAGCCGGTCAAGTGTCCGGTCAGTCATCGTGGTCATGCCGGTCATTTCCTTTTTACTGGTATGAATTCTGGAAAAGATATGTTTCACAATGTCTTTTGCTCCTTCTTCAGCGAGAAAAGTGGTCATTTGAATCGTCTTGCAGGGATTAAATTGACGTCATGTCGGACGCAAGACTCCCGTCCTTCCCCTCAGGCTTCTCCTCACTTGCGGTCTTGCACGCGCTCATCGCTCCTGCCTTTGATAGTCCCCACACGAATAAAGAAGCAGCTTTCTTGTCTTGGATTCGTAGACACGCTCTCTTTCGCCATATCCTGGTAATAAGGGCGTATTCTGCTTGTCGTCCTTGTTCTGACAACCCCAGACGAAGCACATGCCCTGGCCCCAATTGGTGATTACAAACCTTGTCTTCTCAAAATACGGAGTATCGTCCTAGATCTCTAGCTTGATTTCCTCTCCCGACATGCAAGAGCCCGCCACACGCTCCGAAGCTTGATCATTTTCGTCTGCCAGGGTTATAACACCATGGTTCGCTCGTTTTGCTCACCTGTATATATCCGCTCCTTCTTCCATTCCTCTCGACCTCGACTCTCACGTTCCATCCCCGCCTTTTCACCCCCATCATACAGAATCACATCTGCAGCCATGGTTCACACGGTCCCCAAACTCAACGACCCCTCCCTCTTGATTGGCAAGTCTTTTGTCAATGGCGAGTTCGTCGATGCCAGTTCTGGCGAAACCTTTGACGTCAACGATCCATCTACAGGCAAACTGATCGGTTCGGTTGCCGAGTTCAACAGAGACGACACCCTCAAGGCCATCGATGCTGCTACGACCGCCTTTGCGACCTTCCGCAAGACCCTCCCTCGCGAACGAGCCAACTGGCTCCGAAAGTGGTATGACCTGATGCAGGAGAACGCGGAGGATTTGGCAACGCTTATCACATGGGAAAATGGAAAACCTCTGGCGGATGCCAAGGGTGAGGTTTCCTACGCGGCCAACTTCTTTCTCTGGTTCAGTGAAGAGGCGCCGCGGGCATATGGTGACACTATCGGCGCTTCTGTCCCGGGAAACCGTATTATGACATTCAAGCAGCCTGTGGGTGTGGCTGGCCTCATTACTCCGTGGAATTTCCCTGCTGCCATGATCACCCGCAAAATCGGGCCCGCCCTTGCAGCGGGATGCACCGTGGTGGCCAAGTCGCCCGGAGAAACACCATATACCGCCGCTGCTCTGGCAGAGCTGTCGCGGAGAGCTGGCATCCCGAAGGGCGTGGTCAACATTGTGACAGCACTTAAGAATACTGCTGAAGTCGGAGAAGTTCTCACCACTGACCCTCGCATCAAAAAGGTGTCCTTCACTGGCTCCACCAACGTGGGAAAACTTCTGATGAAACAATCCTCCAGCACTATCAAGAAACTGTCATTTGAACTGGGTGGTAACGCCCCATTCATTGTGTTTGACGATGCCCCAGACTTGGAGGCTGCAGTCAATGGAGCCATTGCATCCAAGTTCCGATCATCAGGTCAGACGTGTGTCTGTGCAAACCGGATCTACGTGCAGAAAGGCATTTACGACGCATTCGTGGCCAAATTTGCTGAAAAGGTCAAGGGATTCAAGGTGGGACACGGTTTTGACTCGGGGGTGACCCATGGACCTGTCATCCACAGCCGTGCGATTGAAAAGGTTGAATCTCATGTCAAAGACGCGACAAGCAAAGGGGCCAAGTTGCTTGTCGGTGGCCAACGACTTCCCGATCTGGGAGACAATTTCTTCGCTCCCACAGTGCTTACTGGTGCCACCAAGGATATGGCGATCGCCAGTGAAGAGACATTTGGCCCGGTGGCGGGTATCTTTCCCTTTGACACTGAGAAGGAAGTGGTCGCATGGGCCAACGCAGCAGAGGTTGGACTTGCGGGTTACTTCTTCTCTCGTGACGTTGGACGGATCTACCGAGTGGCCGAGGCCCTGGAAGTGGGTATGGTTGGTGTCAATACGGGGTTGATCTCGGACCCAGCAAGTCCATTTGGAGGTGTCAAGGAATCTGGATTTGGTCGAGAAGGATCAAAGTACGGCATTGATGAGTATACTGTTATCAAGTCGGTCACAATTGGCGGAATCAGCAATGATCTACAGTGATAAGAATGGAAAATGGGTTGGAATAGCGTTGAATAGCCAGATAACAAGCTGCCTGAGCCTGTTTACATATTGCCTACAATCTGTAAGTAGTGCATGAGAGTACATGTACATGTATCTGATCAACACATCTTGTCAAGCAGTGTCTGGCTCTCACGTGACCGGGGCTTTGATGAGGTTGAAATGTACTTTGGCAGGAGCAAGGGTGATTGTGAGTGACTGCCCGTTTCACCATGTTTTGGGATGCGACAATAGTAAGAATTGTGGGAACCTCGACTTTGGAACATCGAATCCTTGAGGATGGAGGTCGACGCGTCTACCAGACTTGGCATGATGCAGCGGCGTCCCACAGTTCTTGTCCAACCACTTGATTTCATCGAGCACACGGTGCAAGATTGGAGTAGCGTACGTCGATCCGGATCATATCTTTCTCTTGGAAGCGTGGCTGCCATGGCAGGAGGAAAGCTGTCATGGCACGCACGGTTGACTACTATGACGATGAGAAGAGTGTTCATGTTGTTCTTTTGTGTCTTTCCATCTCCTATAGCTTTTAGCTTCCCTTGGGTGCCCGTTCGTATGTAACCTACCTCGCGAGTTAGTAGTAGTGTGGTAGTGTACTCAAGCCAGTAGCTTGGACATTATGCGAGTTGGAGGCCACGATCAGGCTTGCAACCAAGTTGATACCAACATTCGACATCTCTGGCAGCGCCCCTTACGTCCCCCAACGGCCCTTTATTAGCCCAATTTTATTGCCATCAACCATAAGCGACAGTGTCAATATGTACCTAAGCTGGGCCTGGCCCGGCTATCCCCCGGACACTCTATCCAGAAGACGTTCGGTGGCTTCCCATAGTCTGCTCATTAGCACCAGACGCTCGGGGCCCATGCTCTCCAAATGGCCACGTCCATCAGCTCCTGCAGAACTGCGGAGCTTTTGTCCTCCACCAAGATTTGTCCAAGACTTTGCGTGCTTGGAATGATCTCATCATCGCAGCTGCTCCTTGCCCCAGCCAACCCACGTCCTGCATTCGCCTGCCGACCACGCAAATACGAATATCCAAGTAAACCAGCCCATGCATGCTATTTTCTCTTGGAAATGGGTTTTCTGGGTTTCATAATGGACATTCCCACACCTTGACTTCTCCTCTCGCATGTCACCGCCGTAGACTGACAACCACCTCCAGAGCTTCCCTGTAGAAAGAAGATGAGGTCGGCCATTACCACCACCTTGGGCGCCGCCCTCCTCCTCCCTTCTCTAGCGTTTGCCCAATCGTCAGGTTGTGGTCCTGCTCCTTCAAATGGCATTCGACCGTCAATAGCTTCCGGCTATACCTATCAGGTGGTCGCTACCGGCCTCTCTAGGCCTCGCGGAATTCACATCGACACTGAAGGCAATCTTCTGGTCGTTGAACGAGGAAAGGGTGCCGTGACTGCCCACACCCTTGAAGAAGAGAATGGTTGTGTCTCAATCGCTTCTTCTACAGACGTGACTGGTGACGTTCGCGTATGCTTCCCTGCATTCCGTACTCATTCACCTCCTATTCTAACCTCGTCTCTAGCTCAACCATGGCATCGAACTGTCTCCAGATGGGACCACCCTCTATGCGTCCAATTCCGACGACATGTTCTCCTGGACCTATGATCCTTCCACACGCACCGTCTCCAACCGGAATACCCTCATCACCAATCTAACCGGCGTAGGCCACTCAACGCGAACTCTGCTTCTGTCGAGGAAAACCGAAGGCATGATGGTGGTGTCCAAGGGCAGCATGGAGAACATTGATATTCTTGCATACGATGTCTCGACCGGAAGTTCTCAGGTCAAGGCATTCAACCTTACCAACGTCACTGATCCATATGATTACAATAACGAAGGCCTTCTCATGGGTTGGGGTCTGCGGAATGAAGTCGGAATTGGAGAGCATCCAGAAAGCGGTGGAATTTGGGGCATCGAGAATTCGGCCGACGAACTTTTCCGCCATGGCGTTGATATTCACCGAAACAATCCCGCCGAAAAGATCAACTTTCTGGGTTACCTCGATGGCACTGAATATGAGTATCAAGGTGCTAACTTCGGTTATCCCTGGTGTTTTCCAGTTTGGGAGGTGGAGGAACTTCCTCAGAACGAGAATCTCACCGTTGGTAGTCAATTTGCCATTGATTCTACCCCCGAAGCCAACGGCCAGAACCGCACTGACGAATACTGTGCCGAGACTGCCCCTCCTCGCCTGTCGTTCCAAGCCCACATGGCACCTCTAGACATCAAATTCAATAATTCTGGCCAAGAAGCCTGGATTGCCTGGCACGGAAGCTGGAATCGTGACGACCCAGTCGGTTATGCTCTGTCTGTCGTTTCCTGGGAACAAGATGGAGAACCTACCGATCCTCCAGACAGCATGACCGCCAAGACCGATATCTTTGGAAATGAGGATCTGTCGAGATGTCCGGGCAATTGCCATCGTCCCGTTGCCATGGCCATTGACGCCCAGGGAAGAATATATCTCACCTCAGATTCCAGCGGGGAGATTTACCTCATCACCAAGCTTGCAGACAGCGATGATGGTGGTGACGGTGACAGTGACAGTGACGGTGATGGCGGGTCTGGTGAGCCTGATATCGCTGGCCTACCTCTGCACGGCCAGGCCAGATTGTGTGGTTTGGCCGCCTGCCTTCTGTCCGTCTTGGCTTTCTTTGTCTGGTGATTTGATTGATTTAACAAATGCGGATATATGAGCAAATAGAACATTGCCAATTGTGGGATCCTGGTAAAGGACCACGGTCACAGGTGGCGGTGTATTGTGATCACAGGACGTTATGATGTTCTGAGGATGTATACGAAACAATTACAAGTTTGTTACCGACACCCTCTTCATTCTTTCCCTCAGAACCTCACATTTGAGCCACTGTTTCTACGATCAGGCCTATCATTCATATTCCATCTTCAGGGTGTTTATCCAGGCGCTTTTCAGCATAGCATCCCACCTGTTTTTGTTATTGTGGCACCTATAATATCAACTAAACCAGCTTTAGGGAGTTTAGCGAGGCGCTTTTCACCACATCATCACACCAATCAGTATTGTGTTCGATACCGACGACGACACAATCAACCCAGCTTCAGAGTTATCATGAAGGTGCTTTCAGTGCATCATCCCACCAATCGTTGTTTTCGTCGACACCCACGGCGACAGTATAGCTTTAGGGCGTTCATCAAGAAGCTTTCAGTACATCATCGCACCAGTTCTTGTTATCATCGGCACCTACCACGACTCTAATAATCATTGAGGTACTCTTCAGCCCATCATCACACTAACCGATGTTATTGTCGACAACCAAGACGACAACAAGCCATAGAAAGGACCACGTGTGAAAATGCACATGCTACTGATGATCATTTGTGAAGAGTTTAAGATCATCTATCTTGATCAGATTCAGATCTTCTATTTCAGTTGACATTTCTCTCCAAACTCTCTCGCGGCCTCTTTCTCACCAACTCCATCACCGCGCTCACCACCGCGCTCACCACCGCGCTCTCTGTGCTCATCGCGCTCGTCTGCGACATCGTCGACATCATATCATATGACCAGGAGACTCATCTCGGCGCTGGCCTATTTCTATTTCACAGTCCCAACATGTCTTCTTCTTCTTCTTTTTTTTCGCAATCCATTTCTGATTCTGATCTCAGTGATCCACCTTCGGACATTGATGATCTAGAACTTAACTTTGACTCGGGCGTCATCAAGCGCACCACCAAATCACCTCGGCGACGCTCTTCCACCATGCCGAAGAACAAAGGCAAGGGCAAGAAGCCGGCAAAGCGAGCCTCTGACGAGGTTAGCCCTCTAGACCAAGAGGACGAGGACACCTTCCTCCCAAATTGTCTTGCTCGTCTGTCTATCAAGAAGCCCAGACTGGACAAGGATCTCTCTGCCATCGAGAGACTCCCCAATGAGGTGAAAATCTACACTTGCCCTACAAGCAAACAGTCTTGCCTCGCTAACTGATCTGATCTAGGTCATTCATCGTATCGCCGAACTCACCGATAACGATCATGACTTGACCAACCTGGCGCAGTCGAGCGAACAGCTGGCGAGGGCTCTTCTGCCACAAGAGACTCCTGTTTAGAAAACCCGGTTTCTCTGGCTCTGGGACTATCCGCTCGTCACGACACATGCCGAATTCGCCATCGCCTACAAGCTCCGACGCCACGTCCTGGGCAATTTCGTGGCCTTTAAGAAACATAACGATCCTCGACTTCCACTCCAGCTCGATATCATCCACGACATGATTCTTGGTACGCTGATCTTTCCCAAAGTGTCATATGAGAACTTTGTGCTTTTGGAAACCCCTACTAACAAACGCCCCTTTCCATTATTAGAAAGCTACCACACGCCCAGAGATCAGAACAAGCAGCCTACCAAATCCCGCAACCTTGCGGCCTTTGACTCGCCTCAGAACTCGCCATGGATGCAAAAGTTTCTCTCGGCCCTAGTCTTCCCTGCTCCTGGCGACAGTCAGCTTCAAGCGCTGTTTGACACACTTCAAGTCGTGTGCTCTCACCTCCTCCTCTCTCCCACCTCGAAGATGGCACATGTGACCGGCGCAGCTCGCGACACCTATGATATGACCAGGGTCTACCTGTGGAAGCTACCTCTTACCACCCTGTACCAACGAATTGAGGAGGAGGCGAAGCCAGAACCACCCAAGCATATCAAAGCGCGAAAGGGACCGAATGGCCGACGTCCCACGTTTCCTAATCTCAAACGCCCGAATTCGAAGGCCAAACCAGAAGGACCCAAGATTCGCTACGAGCTGGACATGCACTCTATTCTCCATATCCGCAATTTCTGGCATCGTCACCTCATTGGTGAAGGTCAGTGCGAGATCTCCAAGGCACGCACCAACTGGACCGGCGAGAAGACGACGTATGCACACATGGCAAAAGCGCTCAGTCAAGCTGGCTTCGCTCCAAAGGCATGGGAAAAGTCATTATTGCGCGATACGTCGTCCTCTGCTGACTTGGCCACGCAATGGTACGGTCATTACAGTTGCATGCATCCATGGCCCAAGTCTCAATGGGATCTTGACGATCGACAGACCAGTGCACAGGACTGGGATTCGGTCGATCCTTTGGTGAGTGAATCGGAAATCCCACGTTTTTATTCAACTGTCCAAAACCAAGCTGATCATTCGTCGTTCTCACAACAGAAAATCGAGCTAACCACCAGTGGATCCAACTCCGAGGACGGTTTCTGGCCACCGATCTTCAGCTGCATCCCTGCATTTGATCGTACAATGCCCGACGCTAACTTGCCAGACAGCAAATGCACGGTATTCAAAGGATTGGCGACCTTCATTGAATTGGCTACTCTAGGATCTAAGCTGCCCTCGACAACTCCTCCGGCACTCAAATACCATCCATACCTATCCCTCCGAGTTCGTGGCGTGGTCCATCCTATTGGAAGCCAGCCACCTAAACCAGAAGATGCTGCATGTGTCACTGGTGCCAGTGGTGCATTTGATGAACAAGACGAGAACCATCGACAGATTCCAGGTTGGAACCGCGTCGTTATGGTCATGTACCGCTATTCACCGCGGTATTTGGTTCAAGTTCTGGAACATGCGGAGGAAAACTATGGCGATGCCTTTGGAGTGGCGGTGACGGCTCAGATGAATTTGGCGGCAGCCGCAGCCGCAGCAGCAGCAGCAGCGCAGCAACAAGGACAGCCAAATACTACTCAAGGCCAGGCCCAAGTTGTAACTACGGCAGGTGGATCAGGTACGGGAGCAGGGACAGGCAACACTGCTCCAACCAACAACAACAACAACAACAACGCCACTGTCGTCAACAACATCCTCAACAATGCAGGCGCCAATGCCGCGAGTCTCGACGACGAAGAAATCGAACGCCTTATCCAAGAACATCTCGAGAGAAAGTTGACCACCGACCCAGGTTATGCCAACATGAACCAAGAGGAGATCATGACCATGGAGAACAACTTCCACGCGGACTTTGCACTTGACTGGGCCGACATTCATTATGCGTATGCATACGAAGGCGTCATTTGTCCTGGCGGCAAGATCATGATGGGTCGATGGTGGAGATGTGGCGGTGTCGGTGCGGGCGTTGGTCTTGAAATCGATGAACTTGGATACAGTGTCGATCGACCGGAAGATGATCAAGACGATCAAGCCGCAGATGGAAATGCAAGTGGTGGTGGTGGTGGTGGACAGAGTTCAGCGAGTGCTGCATCGAGTTCGCAGACCTCGAATTCAGCGGCGGCGAGGAGACGACGATCGGTGAAGAATGTCAAGTTGGAGAGAGGCCCGTTTGCGTTTTGGTCTTAAGACGCATCATCGACATGAAATGCGCTCGACTCAATTGGAAAGCATTGGAGAGACAGAGAGGAGAGTCAGAGCTTCGTTTTGGCATAGGACATTTTCTCCTATCTTGCATATCGATTTATTTGCATGGCCAGTGGGCAGTTTGGAGATTCGAGCAGTGAGCTCGAGCAGAGATTTTCAGACAAAGATCTTGGGAGGTCTTCAGACAGAGATCGCAATGAACCCTAACAGTGAAATGAGCAATGAATCTTTTGTATCATAATCTCCACAACGTCTTTCGGTAATTCGTTGCATCGCTAGAATCAAAGCTTCAAGGACGTTTAAAACGGATTCAAGCGGGAGGTCCAATTCTTCATTACTTTCCCTGACATGATCCAACTATAGTCATTGCCGCCGTCGTAGTCGACCTATTCCGGTGAAATCGTCATGTTCTACATGAGCCCATACAGAGTGCAAGGCTCATACATCGGAAAATCTATCGAAATCGTCTCGCCAAACCAGCATTCTCATCAACATATTCAAAATCATTGGCTGAGATTCGCTTTCCCATAGGGGCTCCCACATCAATGGCTCCGCTCATGCTCATCTCCATTTCAGCCCGTCGCTGACGAGGTGATTGTTCTGGGTAAAAGGGACCACCCGGATGAAGAGCTTGCATTTGAGACATGGGTCCAGAATGTTGGTCATCATCACCGGCGTAAGAGGTATAAGGCGCTTGGGAAGGGGCCGCAGTAGTTGGGGGGTATGCAGTATTCCAGGATGTTTCATTCTCAGGAGACGACGGGTCTGGAGCATAGACAGTATCCATGTCAGGGAAAGCGAACTGAGAGGGCTGTTCCTCTTGATTTTGATCTTGAGCATCGGACGGCACCTGAGAGTAAGTTTCCGGGTTATGGTACAGGGTATGTACGGTAGTTGACGCAGAAGAGGCGGCAGCCTCACCCGTCATGACATTGGTCAAGTCATTGTTTTGTACCTCGACCTCTCGATCTCTAATCCTCCGCATTAGATCCAGGAAGCTTGAGTTCTGAAATTTGGTACTGGTGTCGTGCTGGACCGAAGTGAGGAGTTGTCCAGCCGTCCTTGCCAGTTCATCAGCGTCGAGCTTGTCCTGGTCGGCTGTCCGTTGATCCTTCTCTCGATATAGAATGGCGTCAGATCCAATTTTGATCTTTTCTTCTGGATATTGGACTTCTGAAATGGGTTCTTCTTGGCTCTGATTTTGAAGGTTGGCCTGATCCATCTCTTGAGCGTGGGCAAGTGCGTCGGCAAAGGCGGCTTCAAAATCCACATCAGACATTTGAGCTTGATGGTCCGTTGAAAGGGGGTTGAGTTGTTGATGCTGCTGTTGGTCTTGAAAGGGAAGCATCTGGTTTTGTTGATACATGCTAAAGGAGGGCTGAGAGAAATTCATCATTGAAGAAGGGGTGTAGTTGTTAAATTGTGGTTCACGTATGGCCTGCTTGCCTTGAGAGACAGTGGTGGGAGTGCTGGCAGATGAGCGTTGATGCATGAATTCGGTGTGCCATGATCCGGTGTGACTCGATCGAACTAGTGGAGCTTCGGTTCGGAAGTGCTGAGCAGGTACAGGTTGTTCGTTGATGTTGAGGTTCTTAAAGTCGTTGGCCCATCCTCCGAGGGCTGGCGTCTGAGAAGGGGGACGGAAAGCAGGGAAAGCATTGGCAAAGTCTGGCTGCTGGAACTGAAACGGAGAAGGAGCAGAGTGTTCGAAGGCGTGAAAATCGGCATCGAGAGAGCCTGTACGTGGATCGTGGGTACGAAACCCCTGGAGTGAGTCAGAAAGGGCGTACTTGATGGCTTGCGCCGGAAGAATGGAAGGAATAATACCTGGGATGGAGACTGTCTTGATGCGACCAGACGATCCTGTTGGAGGGTACGATCGATCTGAGTATGTTTCTGGAGGTTCTGGAGGGGATTGGATGGGCCACAGAGGGCGTCGGCCATGATGACCTGATAGGAAAGTGGGATGAGTTCAAGCGAAGTAGGTAGCGAGAGGATGGCTTCTAAGGGTGAGAGTGAGAAAGTCAGACGAGGAGAGGGATGGTTATGAAACAGCAACTTTGTCAAGAAGGGTTGTAGAAAGAAGATGTAGATCAAGGTGGTAGAGATGGTAGATGTGAAGATGAGAATGACTATGGCATCATGTGGATGTGATGAAGTGAGATTTTGGCAGGTGGCACAGAATCTGGAGAAAATGCCGAGGCAAGAACGACCCAAAAGGAATTGCGGCGGAAAGGCGGAGGCACGTGACCGAACGATGATTGCTGCTCCGAGGCAAGACCGGCCGGCGAAAAGTCGATCGTCCTTGCAGGGGTGGTGTGTCATTATCAATCCATTTCGAATGCACCTTCCCTTGGAAATTAGCACACAACTGCTTCCTTCCTTCTCAACTAATTACCAACACAACTACACAACTACACTCCTCCATGCTCAAATAGAGGCTTTCATCAGTCATAGTTCTAATCAGTTCTTACTAGGTATCCATCATTTCTATCTACATCCTACGGACAGAAGCCCTAGATCACGTTCGGAACGTGTCTCAAACTGATCAAAACCCCAATCCCTCCATGATGATGTATCCCGTGAAAGCTCTCAGCAGCGGTCGCGTGCTCACACCGACATAGATACCCACTTCAACCCTCCTCGAGGCCCTAGAAGTCCCGGTTATGGAAGTTATCGTGATGGAGAATACCAACAGAGCTTCAGCCACCCTCAGAACAGATCTTTTTCGGAGAATACTACCTCTTACCTTTCATCACCCGGGCCCGGACAGGCAATTCTACATCTACAAAATCGTCCCGCACCACAGCAGCCTTACTTAGATTATCAAGGGATAACTAAGAGCCTTGAGAGACTGGACTTTTTAAAAGACATGATTGAATGTCAGATCTATTTCCTACTTCTATAATCTCAGTTTCCTCGTCGCTATCTTCAACCCTAGCTATAGCTTCGAGACAGGTCCGGCTGAAGAGAAGGTAAACACCACCATCGACATCGACGACGACGACCGTGACGATGACGATGAGCTAGACGAGGCTCCTCTCTAGGACCTACAGGCTATCCCACCGTCCTCCGACCCTTCCGTTACACAAGCAATCGCTTTCCTTAGTAAAAATATACATAGCGAGTAACAGCTGCGACGAACGCTAAGTTGCCTACAGAGCTCGAGAAATCACTCCAATACACTCTCTCTAGGGCACGCTCCACATGGCACTTCTCTCTAGGGCACGCTCTCCAGGGCACGCTCCACATGGCACTTCTCTCTAGGGCACGCTCTCCAGGG